>NW_027468859.1:4147120-4152120 GCF_046254945.1 Alosa pseudoharengus
GCCCATGGCTTCAAAGTTTGGGTAATATGTTTTAAGACTAGGGAAAGCTGCATCTCTTATGTCTTTATATTTATCACATTGAAGAAGAAAGTGCTCCTCTGTCTCAACCTTCCCTGTCTGGCAGTGACCACATATTCTTTCCTCTTTGGGCAGCCAGGTTTTCCTGTGCCTGCCCGTTTCCACTGTAAGATTGTGGTCACTTAGCCTGTACTTGGTCAGGATCTGCCTCTGCTTCGTATCTCTGACAGAGGAGAGAATAGTGTTCTTTTGCTTGTTTGATGACATTTTTGACACTAATTGCTGATTTAGAAGCAGTACTGGTCTGAGCATGTTGTATATTAGTGTTTGTTATGGAATTACTGAGCTTCAGTACCAGTTGGCACAAGGGGCTCTTATCAGGGTTCAGTTCCTGGGTTTTTAGGGCCTCAAAATGGAGTGTATTTTTGGGACTTGATTTTAAAGGAACACGCCACCCAAAATCAGTAGTAATATATGTTCTTACCTTAACTTTCACGAGTTGAGTCGTACCTCTCCCGCGCCGGTATGTGCACTCAAACGCTCTGGCGCCGACGCGAATGTGTTAGCATGTTGCTATGCTAGCGGGCTCTGCCGTGGCCGTAGAGAGAGTAAGATGGCATTAATCAAACACATCCACGTTTTCCCTACTTAAATACAGTTGCACAAGTAGTTGATTAAAAATGTTAGGGCACACAACATGAAACGTGACGATTTTCCAAGCGAATAAACAGGAGAACTACAATGTCTGGTGCAATAGCACTTGGGAGTACTTCGACCTAGGTAGTAATATTAATTAACACCTAATTGTAGATCACAGAGTTTAGAATCCATGCTTGATCGACCCCTCAGCCTCCCCCTCCCCTCTGAGTGAGAGAGAGGCACACACACACTAGAGATGCGCTGATGGGCTATTATGTCAACCATAACTGCATAGCAAAACTTAATCCATCCATCAGCAAAGTTTTTTGACCAATTTTCAAAACCGCACCCTCCGCCATCTGTGTTTATAATGTAGGCTATGGGATGTTTTTAATGTAGCCTATATGGGATGCGGCGCTGATGATGATTAGGGTGTGTAGGGTGTAAATGTGATCTGTAGTACGATGATTTGGAAGAAAGCCAATTTGGTTTTTACACAGGGTATTGTGCTTGTTAAGGAAGGTTTGGATTATTTCATTCAATATGCTACTAAATACCTTCCCCAGATTACTGTTCACACAGATACCTCTGTAATTATTAGGGTCCAATTTGTCTCCACTTTTATGAATTGGTGTAATAATTCCTTGATTCCAGATGTCAGGAAAACAGCCTGAACTTGAAAAATTTGAGCATTGCACTCTGCATCTCGGGTGTGCTCACCTTAAGCATTTCACTCCTGATGCAATCTTGCCCAAAAGATTTATTGGGCTTTAAAGATCACATTTTTTGTGATAATTCTTCACTGGAAATGGAATGGAATGGCTAAGTCCAGTGGATTTTGGTTGTCTTTAAATACCAATTCAAAAGTTTGTAATTTTTCTTTGATCTGGTTTTGATTTGTTTCTGTTAATTGTATTTCGCTGTAAAGCTTTTGAAAATGCTCAATCCAAATGTTACCATTTTGAATGGGTACTTCTTTTGGTTCTTTTATGCTCAAATTGTTCCACATATCCCAGAACTGATTTTTATTGATAGAGTCTTCAATCTCATAGATAAGTTTGTTGGTGTAGTGCTGTTTTTTTTCTTTTGATAGTTTGTTTGTAACTTTTTTGGGTCAGACAATATTCTTGTCTTAAATCTGTGTTTTGGGGGTGACGGTGTTTTAGGTTTGACAGTTGTCTTACTTCTTTTCTCATATTTTTGCATTCTGTGTCAAACCATTTATCATATTTGGGTTTTTTGGTTTTTGCTCTCTGGCTTTTCTTTACCCCAGCATTTTTTGCAGCCGTGTGGAAAATAAGGTTTAGCTCTTGAACGGCCATGTTGACATTTTTTTTATCATTAGAGAAGGGTTTTTTAGTAAAGTTAATTATTTTGTTAGTTAGTTTTGGTGAATTTAAGGCTTGTATGAATTTTTCTGAACTGTCTGTAGCCCATCTGTACATTGGATTCAGTTTGTACATTTTACTGGGCTCCTTATGTGTGTTAGTAGAATGGTTAGTAATTTTTAGGAATATATTTAGTTGGTTATGGTCTGAAAGTGGAGTTTGTTGCCTGACAGTGAATGCACTGAAGTGGGAGGGGTCCATGTCAGTGATTGCTTAATCCACTAAACTGCTACCCAGGACTGAAGAATACGTGAACCTCCCCAAAGAGTCCCCTCTGATCCTGCCATTAAGAATGTACAGGCCTAAGGCTTGACAGAGGTGCACTAACTCTTTACCACTGTTGTTCAACACACAGTCTAGGTTGTTCCGTGTTGTGGTCGTTGGTGAAAGGTGCAATGGTGACTGACCAAACACATGTGCACTACCCTCAGGGTCAATAAAGTCAGGCTCAATGCCTGTCCGTGCATTAAAGTCTCCACACAGTAGTACTTTGCCCTGTGCTTGGAAATAGCCTACTTCTGTGTAGCTTATTGAAGTAATCTTCTTCGTAGTAGTCTGAGTCTGCTGGGGGAATGTATGCTGCACAGAGGTAAGTTGTGAATTCAGTGATGCCTATGGTATTGCGTAGTTTCAGCCATAAGTGGTATTTCTCTATTTTGACAACTGATATGTGTTTAGCCAATTCATTTTTGCACCACAACAAGATACCACCTGAGTCTCTTCCACGGCGTGTTTTTCTTTATGTTTTTTTTTATAATTTTTTTTTATATAGAATTTGTGTGTTCAACTCACAGTTTGAGAAGGCCTGTGCATAGCTTGTGGAGCAAGTGTTTTATTTCACCTAGTTCAGAGGGTTGATGGGATGCAGGGGGTGGTTGGGCCAGAGCTTCGGCATAGCTCTGCTGTCGCTGTGGCGGCTGGGTGACTTTGGCAGAGGAGGTTCTCCTTCTGGTGTTGGGCTGGGATGTCATCCTGTGATGAGGTGGTGAGTACAATTTTCTTGGAGGGGGTCCTCTGTTGAAAGGGTTGTAGCCAACCCTCTCTCTCTCTCTCTCTCTAGCCAACCCTCTCTCTCCAATCCTCTCTCTCTCTCTCTCTCTCTCACACACACACCTGCACAGTCCTATATCCGGACCTGGGTCTAAACCTGCTCATAGAGGACAGCATGTGTTCTAGAATCTTCGAGTCGGGCTGTCTGCTTTAGCTAGACCTTAGAAGTTAAATACCGTTATTGAAAATGTTTGTTGGAAAGCCAATCATACAGATCAGAAACAGATGTGTTCTAGATTGAGCTTCTAGTCTATCATTGCAGTCAGCTTTAGTTCAGCTTTGTGATGTTGCTGATATTTGAGCTCAGCAGTCATTCAAATTACACCTCCCATGTGAACTCCTGAAGGAAGGTGTTGATTGGTTGCAAATATGTATGGTTTGATCCCTTAGCTTCCTATTTTCGACGTCAGGACTGTTGTGTTTTAGCATAGACAGAACAGACAGCTGGAAGACCACGAGGAGCACTTAATTCAACTTCACAAAAGGTGAATGGGTTTAGAATCACAAACTCCACCTTTAAGATAACAGAACAAACAGTAACCACCGCTGAAGGTTACACTAGCACAACTGGAGCGGGTAGTCAAAACACGGCCTGTGATTACACAGCTGCAGATTCTGTAGCTTCTGCAAGATGTAAACACAGCTATGGAGCGTGCACAGAGCACTGGGAACACGAACCAGGGAGAGTGCACAGCGGTATGCACAGAGAAGGCAGATGGAATCATGCGCCCATGTGAAGCCTATGGGTCATGATGTGAATAAGGTGTTAAATTAGGTAATGAGCAAAATGTCTTGTGCATGAACTAAAGCTACCATGTTGCACATGGCATTGCCTTGACCCACCCAATGTTTACATTTAGGCTCTTGATCATGGTGTTAAATGAGCAAATTGATTTTGCCAAGTTATTACATTAGCTTTAGTTATTTTTTTAAAGTAGCATTTTCCCTTTCATTTAAATTAGGGTTTGTGATGTCTATCACGGTGATTTTGCATGAATGTGAGCTTGCTGTCCTAATTCAGAGTTTTGCCTATTGAAAACACAGATGCAGCAGCGTCATGTAAACATAACCACAGCTGAAGCAAACACTGAACAGAAATAAGAATAAACATTCTACTTTGCTACGCACACTCAAACAAGACGGAGGAGCTCAGTCAACACACAGCAGCCACTGATTACTCTGCTGCACAAAGATGTAGTCGCAGCTAGACGTAAACATGCCTGAAAGTAGCATTAGGAACCAAAATAACAAAATGGCTTGAAACTCAGTGTTGACAGTGATGGGAATAGCAGACAAAAGAGAGCTACTGATTGCGTAGTCAGAAGATTCATGAACATTAGCGACAGCTAAAATTAGTAAGGTGCTTATGAGTTACGTGTAGTCGCAGTTAGTACATCAGATAATATCATTCATTCCTCCTAGTAGTCTATTTGCCCAAGACAGAGAATCCACAAACTCCATCCTGTCTTGCCCCTGCATATTATAATCTAATGTAATTGTTAATGTTATTGATATGTTATTAATGTTTATTAACTTCCACTTAACCAAATCAAGAGTCATACTAATAAAACCACTTCCTGTTTTGATTATAATTAATAAAGCCTACATAGCTAAGGATTGACAGACTTGTTCCAGATGGCATATTTTGGCAATAGTGTTGACATGTTACATGGACTAGCAGTGCTTGACCATTGTTGAAACTTTAAGTCAGATGTACATGATTTTTTGTAACTTATATTTACGACTTCTATATGTATGTTATGGAATTTAGTTATTTTGGCAGAGATGGTAAAAGTACACACTTTTCTATACTTAAGTAGAAGCACACATACATCTGTAAAAAAAAGAATCTAGTAAAAGTATAAGTAGTGATTCAACTTCTTTACTCAAGTAAAAGTAACAAAG
>NW_027468859.1:4157120-4169620 GCF_046254945.1 Alosa pseudoharengus
GTGCCTTGCAGTGGTCAGTCACTCCCATGCCACATTTTTCTTACCAGTCAGGGAATGAACTGGCCAGTCACATTCTGGAACCTATGTAGATTCTTTGTACACTCTGTTCACATGAGAAATGATTATTGTGAGCTTTATTGTGATAATGTGAGCTTTAGCTATTGCAGATGAAATGTAGTTGATTGTATTGTATTTTGGGTCATCCTAATCTTTTTTTACGCAGGTTTGTGATTGGTGCAAACGCCTGCAGTCTACACAAGAATATGTTGCCACGGGAACAGGGGATGGGCATCTCCGTTTCTGCAGCTCAGAGTGTGTGAACCAGTACAAGATGGACGTCTTCTATCGGGAGGCCCGGGCCGCACTGACGGCCAGGCAGTCCACCGAGGACCGCGCTGCAGAGGTCAAGGAGTCAAAGGTCAATGAAGGGTCACCCCCGTCACCCCTCCTCACGCCAGCCTCCTGGACGAGTGGCCTGAGACCGACGCCCTCGCCAAATCCCCCTCCCGCGTCATCTTCATCAGCATCATATTCTTCATCAGCATCAGCAGCATCATCAGCATCATCATCAGCAGCTCCTGAGCCAATCAGCGTGTGCCAAAGAACGAGTCTGTGCCACTCGTCTGCCTCCTCTTCCTCTCATCCTCCCATCTCATCGCCCAGTCAGGAGAGGTTCGCCATCGCCAGGGTCCCCGTGGCACCTCCACCCCCACCCCTGACCCCACACACACTCCCACGTCCCTCACACACACCCCCTCCGGCCTCATCACACACACACTCCCCCTCACACGCGCTCGCTGTCACTCACACGTACACACAACCTACTCCTGTCGCTCTGGCACACACGCGCCCGTCTCCGCTCGTCCCACCTGCTGTCCTGATGCCCGCCTTCCCTGGTGCTCCCATGATGCACTGGGCCCCAGGATGCCCACAGATGTTGCCCCCCCGCATGCCCCCCCACCCCCACGCGCCCCGGTTCATCCTCCCGGTGCCCTCACTGCCTCCGCCGTTCCCCCAAAACACCATTCTGGTGCCCTATCCCATAATAATCCCTCTGCCAGTTCCCGTGCCAATACCGATACCGATACTGATGCCCGCGGGCGAGCAGCAATCACACTCATCGCCAGTGGCGGGCAGCGGGGCTAACACATGTCCGGTCGGCCGAGGAGACGCCACACACGCAGGAGTGTGTGTGAAAGCAGAACGCCCCTCCTCGCCACACACACACAACCAGGTAGCAGCAGCAGAAGCCCAGAGCAGCACACACTCCGCCATGGAGAGGGAAGATGGAGAGAGAGAGAGAGAAAAGGACCAGGAGGACACGGAGGAAGAGAGAGAGACGGAAGCAGAGGAGGAGGAGGACGACAAGAAGCCGATGATGAATGGACAGAGAGAGGGATGGAGGGAGGGATGGAGAGAGAGGAGGGTCATCCAGAGCGTGACTCCCACTACAACAGCCATCGCCGCGGAGACGGACGACCGGAGGAGGCCCAAGGAGGAAGTGACCGTCAGAGAACCTGCCTGGAGCTCGGGTCAACACACACTCTCCACACACACCGCCAACAATGGCACAGTGCTGAAACGTCACACACTCTCACCACACACCCACGTCATACACCTCACACACACGGCGCAGACTGCCGTCACACACACCGCGTCCACACACACCGCGTCTGCTGTGCAGGAACAGGCCGATCAGACACGCCCCTCACACTCACCCCACATTACACACACTAACAGCTCACACACACACCTAATAACCTGTGCTGTCAGTCAAACCGTTACCATGCCAACAGATTCCTCACACAAACTGTCCCCACCCTCTGAGTCACCCGAAAGCCAATCAGACGAACTTAAAGAGAACTGCATCTGGAATGGGCAGCGCCATGAAGTGACTGACAGCCAGGCACACCAATCGGATGGCTCGAGAGGAGCTGAGGAGGAGGAAGAACACACAGATGTCCAACACACTCCTGCCAAACACACACACGTGGTGCTGAAGCGCGCTCACACACAGACCCAGACACACACACAATCACTGCAGGAGTGCTCAGAGGAGGAGCCAGAGGAGAAGAGAGGCTGTCTACAGATCAGAGATCAGAATGCATAGAGCAGGTATGTGTGTGTGTATGTGTGTACGTATGTGTGTGAGTGTCTGTATGTGTGTGTGTCTGTGTGTGCGCATTTGCATGTATATGTGGTGTGTGTGTGTGCACATCTGTATGTGATGTGTGGTGTCTGTGTGTGTGTACGTGTGTGTGTGTGTACGCCATGTTGTATCGTGCTATAGCCCTAGCTGTATTTTGTGACTTCAGACAAACACAGGTGGTTAGTGTCAGTACTCTGATCCCGGACGCTGTAATATCCCACACACTAAAATTTCAGATTTACTAGCATGCCTTTCAAAGGGTCTGTGTGTATGTGACTGACATGCTGTCCTTTATCACATGGGTCTGTGTGTATGTGACTGACATGCTGTCCTTTATCACATGGGTTTTTGGCCTTTTAAGGCCCCAACGTCATACTCCAGGCAGCGCTGCATGTAAGGCACTAGGGTTAGGCAAGGGTTAGGGTTAGGGTTAGGTGCCTTGAAGTCAACGGTCGCAGTGATGCCTTGAAGTCGACGGTGGTGGCTTTAAACACCATCGAGATATCACATGACCCACAACCATTTATTGAGCTGACATACTGTACCATGTGTAGACCCTAGAGTGTGAGCTAAGATAGACAGATGTGTGGTGGCCATGGATTCCATTAGGTACTGCAGTGGAGAATCTACCCTCCCTCAGCCTCTCTCTCTCTCTCTCTCTTCCTCCCCTGTCCTCACATGCACACACACACGCACACACACACACACACACACCTCAGCCTCTCTCTCTTTCTCCCCTGTCCTCACACACACACACACACACACATACACACACACACTCTCTCTCTTTCCCCCTTTTCTCACTGCTCTCTCTCTCTCTCTCTTCCCCCTCTTCTCTCTCTTCCCCCCTCTTCTCACTCTCTCTCTTTCTCCCTCTTCCCTCCCTGTATTCCACATGTGATTCTCTGAACCAAGTTTATCTTAGTCACTGACTGATGGTTTTTATAGCTGAATGTAACTTGAGATCTACCCACATGAACAGAGGAACAACACTCTGGTTTATTAACCCTTTCGCCTATCTAAACACCCACACACCCACACACACACACACACACACACACAGGAGACATTAGCCAATATTAGCTCTAGATTAGATTAGATTAGATTAGATTAGATTAGATTAGATTAGATTCAACTTTATTGTCATTGTGCAGAACACAAAGCCAATGAAATGCAGTTTGGAGGATGCAGGATGGATAGTATGAAGAGCAGTAGAATAAGGCTATGTATAAGTGTAATTACAGTATGGGGACGGGGGGGGGGGGGTCCCTGTCAAGGTTGCTAAATCATGGACACCTCAACAGGCACAGGCAAGGAGGTATCGGGTGGGGCGGAAGAGGAAGAGAACAATGGGCATGGGGATCAGATTGGGCAAAATGCCCCTCCCACAAAATACACACACACACGCACACACACACACGCACACACGCACACACACACACACACACACACACACTGTTATTCAAATACATTCAGGGTCATACTTCCCACTCCCTGTATTATGATCATTCTAGTCATCCATGCCCTGGAATGTGACTGTGGACCTTCCAAGAAATATGCATGTACTGTATGTGTGTGTGTGCATATATGTGGGACTGCATGGATCCGCTTGATAACTCCAGTGAAATACACACACACACACCTTACTTGGTAAATAGTGGCACTTACATAAATGAACACCAGGCTATATATATATATATATAGTATATATATATATATATACTCTTTTGATCCTGTGAGGGAAATTTGGTCTGCATTTATCCCAATCCATGAATTAGTGAAACACACTCAGCACACACTAATCCTGGCGCAGTGAGCTGCCTGCAACAACAGTGGCGCTCGGGGAGCAGTGAGGGGTTAGGTGCCTTGCTCAAGGGCACTTCTGCCGTGCCTATTGGTCGGGGTTCGAACCGGCAACCCTCCGGTGACAAGTCCGAAGCACTAACCAGTAGGCCACGGCTGCCCCATATAGACCTAGCCAAAGCATAGCAAAAAAAGGTCTACTCCACCACTTGCATGATCTGAGATTTAAAGGAAAACTTGGTAACTATTTCAACTTAATAAACGCGTTTATGAATCATTTGGATGGTTAAATGACCTGTTCTGGTGAAAATGGTGACTTTCCCCACTCCCCCTAACAACCTTGCAACATTGGGACTGACGTCCCGGTAAGAGAAGTGAGAAACAAGAAACTCGTTTTAAATCGTATTTCTTACCTTGTAACGTCCACATTGTTCTGCCAAACTTAACCGTTTCGCTAGCTTGTAAACAAATCCACATGTGCTTTATCCTTAGTTTTTTCCCCAGTTTGAAGTAGCGTAATGCACAACTTCTCCAGCAGAGTGGGGCTTTAACCTCTCTTTGCCCAGTTCTCCCTGAAATAAATGATGTGGTTAAAGCAACACCAAAGAGTTTTTTGTACCTTAAAATAATGTTTCCAAAATCGTTTCAGTGGTTCATAACCTCGTAACATGGTGAACAGCACTTCTGCATTCGCTTCACGACCCTCTATCGGCTATAACCGCACTATGCAAGTTTGCCAGATCGGGTAGCAGATCTGTAGTTCAATGGAATGAGACATAAGAAACTACAAATTTGACTTGCTTCTGATGTTGCAATACATCATACATTCATAAAAATCATGCAACATACTCTACCTTGTCTGTGGACATGATTATTTGCTGGATAAACAAAATAGCGTGCGTCCGACAGAGGAAAAGTGCTTTGGTGTTGCTTTAAGTTTTAAAGCAAAAAGAAATGGGTTTGCACACCTTCAGTTCACATGGGACACCTGCAGTAGTCTAGTCTTTGCATGGATGCCGACACATTCCTGTGCCATCATTGGTAACATGAGGCTGTCAGCACAGGCAGACAAATGACAGACAGCATGACATCACAAGTATCTGACATCTAGTCGAGCAACACTTAGGGAATGAACTTGGCTCGGCACAGGTTCAACATTGACAATAGCTGACATGCACCAGTGTTCTGCCCGACCCTGATTGGGTGTGCGTGTGTGTGTGTGTGTGTGCATGTCTGTGTGCGTTGTTTGTGACTGTCTGCATTGTGATCATGCACATATTAGAATCTGTCAGTTTGATTGAAGTGTTTCCTAAATGAAGCCCAGTGATGTAATGTCTCCATCTTGTGTGAATTGAACGGCTGCCATTCCTCCATAACACAGGGCTATCAGTGTGCCTCTATCTCTCTTTCTCTCTCTCTCTCTCTTTCTTTCTTTCTCTCTCTCTCTCTCTGTGTTTGGATGCTTATGTGTGTGTTTTATTCTAAATTAATGTAATTTCTACACTATTGCAACGTTATCAGTGTGTGTGGAGTGTGTTGGTTGGTGTTGACATGTTGTGTGTGTGTGTTAAAGTAATGTATTTTTTTCTTCAGTCACAGACTTATCAGTGCAATTGACCGAAGACTCCACCCATACTGTGTCTGAGCCAATCAACAATGAGGTAGCCAAACCACACACAAAGGAACTCTGACGTTTGTATTGGAGGAGGAACAGTTCTCGTTTGAGCCAACATCACGTGTCCAGTAACTGATTGATTGACCAGTGACACACACACACACAAGCACCAATACACAAACACACACACACACCTTCACCTGTGATCTTCAGAGGAATTTATCTTTTTCTAAATGTTACAAAAACAGACTGCCATTTGTTTCCTCTGGCTATCATGTGTTCACTTTATTTTTTTGTTGACAAAGACTCACACACACACACAGACACACACACACACACACACACATACACACACACACCTCACACACTTTAATACAGTATTAATTACAGTGCCTACAGTTATTATGCTCATCAGGGTTCAGCTGTTGTTTCTGCTCTTGCCCAGTAGATGGCAGCATTGACATAAAACATAATGCCATCAACGTTCAATCACCATACTTCACACCAAGCATCCGCTTATGTAACTTGAGAGTTTTATGAAAACAAATAAATCTTTTGGTGAATAGTTATGTGCATTTCATCATCACCATGTATACATCATTATTTGGTTGTCCCCTTTTTACATAGACATAATGTTTGTATTTAGCCTATACACACACACAAACATGTACTTCCTGACACGTCCTCCCAGTCACCCACTGGTGTCCTCGTAAGCATGCAGTGCCAGAGTGAATCAGTGCTATTAAGAGAGCTGTTGTTGGGTGATGGTGTTCCCTGCTGACCACGGTCAAGGTCAGCAGTTGCAGCATCACCAATGAGGATTACGCAATGATGTCACTGTCTGAGGTCTGCGCACGGTGATAGACAGACAAATCAGAGGTGACGGGTCAATGTGTCTTACAGAGGTCTGCCCTGTTGAAACACGCACAGACACATTTTAATTCTTTATTTAAATCCACAAATCATATTACAACAGACAGGATTCAAATATTTCAAGAGATAAGATAGGGCTTTGTCACTCAATGGTATTCAGGGGTACAGAAAACATCTCCTGCGCCGGCTGCCTATAACTGCAGATATGGAGCAAAACTTTGCTAGCTGTTTTGTTTTTCTGCTGGAGAGCCCTGCCAGCCTTAACCCACTGAAAACAAGATTGTGCACATGCCCCAAGCTGCCAAAGATCAACACCACTAGCTTGCATTGATAGCCTAGGTCACATAGTTTTGTCAGTATGGGTTGGTACTTCATGATTTTATCATTAAAAGCCATGTCCATGTAGAGATCGTACACACATCCTATTTCAAGTATAAGTACTTCCCTTCTGTCTCGGTCTAAAAAGACAACATCAGGGGTGTTAGGGATGTTACAAAACACATCAGTGGAGCTGTTAAACCATTCTGGCATAATACGCAAATGTTTGTACATGGTCACATTATCTGGAAGTACATCCTTAACAGTGTTAGCAATATGGTCAACAATTCGGTCGTGGCGTGCAGTATAAAGTCCTTTGTACATAGTACAGCTATTAACAATATGGGCAACTGATTCGAGGTGATGGTCAGAGTCTGAGTGCATTATACAGTGTGGAGGGTGGATTGCAGGGTACCATAGTGCAAGGTTGTATTTGGTGGGTAACACCTGCAGTCTGGCTTTGGCAGTGAAACAGAGGATGTCCTCCCCAACAGCGGCATTTGTAAACATGGAGTGTGAAACAGAGTGGTCGACAAAGTGTAGGCATGCCAACTTTCCCTGCATTCTGAGTCCGGTCCAGTCCACACACACACACACACACACACAGGCTCACTCAAACACAAAATATCTGTCTGTGACTGTTCAATAGTACTGTATTTGCTCTATTCCAGTGATAAACACATAAACACACACACACATTTCACATGGTTCCGTTTAAAAAGAAGCCGACTTGTTGTACAACTTTCTTTGGCCCTATAACAGCAATAGCATGGACAGTTAGCTTGTTTACAGTTGATTCCATTGTTGCGAAGCCTGCTTTCAGGCTCAACCATCGTCCTACTATGGTTGTTATAGTTACCATTCATAAGCATTGACATGGAACGGTGATTAAACTTTTTTTTTACCAGATCTACTTCATAGGTGTACTGTTATTCAGAATTAATAGCCACCACACCAGCCAATCAGAAAAGAGTATTTCTTCTCTCCGGGTGATAAATTACATCAACAGCCTATACCATTCCATGTGTTGCCATAGAAATGATCTCATTGTAAATAGCAGTAAACAGCAACAGACACAGAATCATAACAAATGTTCAAGTTAAACATATGGTTAGCAATAAGGAATAAGTATTGTTAATATTTGAATTCAACAGAGAAAAGACTATACTTGCAGTGCTCCGCATACTTGCGGACGTGAAATAAAACCGCCTGTTCAGAGGGGACATGAACAAACACACACACACACACATACCAGAGGCTTTAATGAGGAGACACAGCACTCAACAAATCCTCCATAGAAAGGCATGGGGCTAGTTTGTAATGACAATATGGCAGTTGTCTGCACATATCCCACCCCTTCCGTGGCCAAAATTTGACGTGAAGACATCGTGCCAGTCATGTGATGTGTGGAGAATACATTGTACCAATCATGTGTTGTGATCTCGCGGCTGGAGCGAGGTTGGGGTTGTGAAGACTTGTGCACGCACAGTTCTGCTCAAAACAAATGTCCAATAAGTGCCCAAAATGTGTTGCAATATAGCCGCTGAGTGAAGAGACTTGCCTAAAAGGACTTTGCACACACACACACACACACACACACACACCAAGCTCCCACTACAGATTGTTTCAGTGAAGTATATTGTGCACACCTTATTGAGTCTTTGAGTACACTCTTAAAGGAGAAATCTGGTGAGTTTTCATATAGATCTCCACTTCTCGAAGGTCACCAAGTACTGTCGGTATGAAAAAAATTAAAACAATCGGTTTTCCTAGCTCGAGTTGCTACATCCAGCAGCTAATGCAGTCAGACAGCTACAGCGCTACACTCTGTGTCTGTGGGCATGTAAATGGGAGCTCACGGACATTCCCCCAGAGTGTAGCGCTGTAGGGGAGCGTAGCTGCCTGGCTGCGTTAGCTGCTGGATGTAGCAACTCGAGCTAGGTAGCACCGATTCTTTTTGGGGGGTTTTGTACCGACATTACTCAGTGACCTTCAAGAAATGGAGATCTATGTGAAAACTCGCTGGATTTCTCCTTTAAAACGAATGAGTGGAAAATAACACAACTTGTGTTGTTTTTAACACATCTCTATGTCCAGATAGGGAAAACACAGTTTGTGTTGTTTCCAACAAATTTCTTTTGCTATTTGTTTCAAGAGTGTACACAGTATATGTTGAAAATAACACAACTTGCGTTGAAAACAACACAGCTTACGTTGTTTTTAACACATCTCCTTGTCCAGATAGGGACAACACAGTTTGTAATGTTTCCAACACATTCTTTTTAAGAATGTATAAAAGAGAGTGCGATCATAAACAAATGACTTTCAAATTCAGTTGTATTTGTATTTCTCTTGTATTTTGTTTCAGTTTGTGTGCCTTATCAGAAGGTGGAGGGGCGGGGTATTTCCCAGTTGCCGTGTTTCCTTATTTCCTGAGAATGTCTTAGATATGATATCAGGGGTATATCCTTTGAGAAACCATGGCCTTGGTGCTGACAGTTCTGTGTTTCATGTTATGAGTGTTTATGTGTCTGTGTGCATGCACGCTTGTGCATGTGCATGTGTGTGTGACCTTCACCCTGATACCACAATCAGTACCACAGAGGAGAAACCAACAAACGGCGCTCCCTTTAACTCTTGCTGGAGTATAGGCTAATTTGAAAGTAATGAGTAAGACTAAACTTAAGTGGACAACGGTAGGTTCACTCCCAGGCTGACCTCACCAGACGCCAAACAACTATGGCACACACTCACACACACACACAGATACGCACACGCACACATGTGTACACACACACACAGAGAAAGAGAGAGAGAGATCCTAAAGGAGGAACAGAGGTAGCCTACAACAACTTTGCCAACTCCATTGTGACCATGTGATTGTAGCAGTGTTCCAACACAGAGCATCTTCAGAATAACTTGGTTCCCAATATCAGGCTTACCCAGGTTTGTCACTAAACCACGTACTTGGAATAGCCCCCGGGAGAGAGAAAGTAGGCATGACATAATATAGATACACAAACATCCGTTGCCTGTGACATGGCTCTACTCAGTATCAACTCCAAGGCATCTCTGTGTTTTTCATGGGACTTTGAACATGAAGGCTATCCTGAGTATATCACCGTCCCCAAGCGTAATGCGTTATATTTAGGTCGCTCATTGGTCGCTGCAGGGTCGGCCAAGCTCGTTTGTAAGGCGACGCATCAGCGTTCCAGAAATACAGCACGCGCTGTCGGTAAAAGCGATGGCTGAGATAAGAACGGAGGAATTCCTGTGCGCCGAGGGGAGGGGAGGACGGGAGGGGAGGGGAGGGGAGGGGAGGGGAGGACGCGAAGGGAGGGGTGAGAGAGAGGGAGAGAGAGAGAGAGGGTGACGGAGAGTGTGAGAGTTCATTGAAGTAAACAGGAGAGTGTTAGGTGCAAAGTGACGCTCCGGCTCTCTGGATGACCACATTCAGTTATATTTTTACGCGAAAGCCTGAGAAACTTAAAGGAGCCTTTGACGGCCACACACACTAAGCTTTCACCTGATAACAAACTCGCCAGGGATTTGGAAGTTTCTGAAACAGGACGGCGAACCCGGCAATGGGAACAGCACATTGAGGAACGTGGTTCTGAAAGCAAAGGGTATTCTTCAACTTCCACCGAGTAATTAAAAACGAATACATCTGATAAACGTGTTTCGATCAGGTGTGTTTCGAAATAATCGTTCTCTACCTCGTTCAACGCCTGCCCGGATACGTTCACGAGTAGCTTCTACAGGAAGACAGGTAGTGGATACAAAAGGCACAGATTGGAGGTGTGTGTGTGTGTATGAGAGTGCGTTTATCGGACTGCCGGGCTTGCCGTCACATGTTCCCGAGGACTGACCTCTGCCTAGCCCGTCATTATGTCGAGCGGAGCGGAACGGCGCCTGGAGAGCCGGCTGCGGAAGCTGGAGGCCATGATCAAAGATCCGAAGTCAGCGTTAAACTTGGAAAGTTTACTGGTAAGTTAACCGCCCCAAGAACTAATTCACATTGGTCCCCACTATCTCGGCATCAGACGCGCTTTCTTCACTAAAAACATAATTCTTTTCAGGTTCATTCATTCTCTATGTCAGGAGAGTGACGTGATGATGTCAGTAGCTTATACGAGCGATGTAGTAAGCTGTCATCTTTGATCATTCACGCGCGCGCGCGCGCAGCTGCTGGCACAACAGAGGGCGCATGCAGCAGAGAAGTCGGATTTGGACGCTCTCTCGCGCTATACTCACGAGCTGCTAGTCAGCCACTCACTGTTAACTCCACTTGCCTGTCCACCTGTGTCTGATTTGTGCCACTGTCAGCTTATTTCAAGATAACCAAGGACCCATATTTAGCTAGACTGGTGGCGACCTCGTAGCCTGCAAGTAGTGGTCACTGTATGTACCTTGTAAAGTCAGCAAACCTTGTGTCCATGCAGGGAAGGTTTGCTGACTTTACTGAATAATTAACCAACTTCTTCAGACCGCAGACTTATTCAGTCTGACTGAGGAGTGAGGTCTGGCTACTCTCTGAACCTGAACCACTCCACCTTTGATCCTGAATGAATCTGTTTGATTTAAACGGAGCCAGTCCTGAGTATGGTGCTATGAGACGGCCTGTTGAGGCTGTTTATCATTATAGTAACTTTGCTGTGTCCTCAGAGGTAGGGGATTTCACAGTGGCAAATCAACAAAAAAGCCATTTTACCAAAAAAAACAAAATCACCAACAAACAAGTTAGCAACATTTGTGGGCAAAACAGCATTGCCAACAGAGCAGCCTTTGAGAGCATTTCACTGGGGTTATCAAGCAGTAAAATTATTAAGAGACTAGAGACACTCTTAAAGCCCTTGGAATGAATGTTTTGCCTCAGGCGCATTCAGCCCACCTGGCTTTGGTGTAACGTGGAGGTCTGGCTCTCAGGAGCCTGGAGCACGACTCTGAAACTCGCTTGACATCTCTCATCTGTGGGTATAAACTGACATGGTTCTCATAGGAGATGTGAATATACAGGGGAAGCAGTGTGTGTGTGTGTGTGTGTGTGTGTGTGTGTGTGTGTGTGTGTGTGTGTGTGTGTGTGTGTGTGTGTGTGTGTGTGTGTGTGTGTGTGTGTGTGTGTGTGTACCAGGGCAGAGAAATAGTGTGCACATGTGCTGACACCTGGAGAGGTGGTGTGTGTTTTTTTCAGCTTAAGCCGGCTTTGCAATGGGCGTGTTTGGCACCCAGAAGCACGCGCACACACACACACACACACACACACACACAGACAGACAGATAGATAGATAGACAGACACAAACACACACATGCACACAGATAGAGAGACACATACACATTCACAGACACAATACTACACACACACACACACACACACACACACAGATAGACACAACCTAACACAGAAGCACAGTGCCTTTTTTGTCATGTGTTGACCTTTGACCTTTTTTCGTCACCAGTCTGAGTATTGCCATGGCGATGCCCACGCAATGCTTGAAGTCATCTGGGGGATGTTTGTTTTTATTAAACCATCAGACGCACCCTGATCCTTAGGAATGTGCCTGGCTGCCCTGTTTTTGTGTGTCTTCATGTGTGAGAGTTTGTGTCTCTCTCTGTGTGTGTGTGTGTGTGTGTGTGTGTGTGTGTGTGTGTGTGTGTGTGTGTGTGTGTGTGTGTGTGTGTGTGTGTGTGTGTGTGTGTGTGTGTGTGTGTGTGTGTGTGTGTGTGTGTGTGTGTGTGTGTGT
>NW_027468859.1:4174620-4177120 GCF_046254945.1 Alosa pseudoharengus
ATGAAAATATAAGGGAGATTTCCCGGGGTTCTCACGCAAAATACGGAAAATGTCAACATTCGTCCCCATTAACGTTGGAAGGGTTGGAGCAAAAAAGTAGCCTACTTTACCGTGTAGTCTAACTTTAAACAGTGTGCATGCTTAACATAAAGCATACTTGTGCTTCATTCATCCACACATCCAGCTCCTAACGTTTTGACAAGCAATTCTACCAATTGACCTTGTCATTCGCTTCTCACAATGGCTGGCAGGATGGTTGGCAGATTCTCTCTCCTGCCAACAACAATGTGTTACGTTCCAAGTAGTAGTGCGTAATTCTGCTTCATAAAGTTGAACAAATACAAATACAAATAGCCAGTTTATGGTCTACAGTGTGGAGTTGGTAAGTTATGTAGGCCAACTTGGAGTGAATATACAGGGGGAATTCTTTGTCTACTCGTGGCTGAGTAGCCTGGCCGGTGTGCACGTAGACATAGCCTACGGCCGAACACTGCAAGCGCCAATGAATCGTGCTCTCACGACAATCACGTCGTTAACTTAAATAGGCCTAGGTTAACATCACTCTGAGTTCGCATTCAAGCAAGCAAAACGATGATTTGAATACATCTGTTTCACTGTAAGGGCAAGGGGTAACAACAGGACAACACAGAGACAGGCCAGAATGCAGGACTAATGTTATGAGAGTAATATGGGATATTCTACGGGAAAATATTAAAACGGCAAGACAGCGGGGAAAAGTTAAAATGATAAACCCGGAAAAAGTTGGCATGTTAGGTATTTTTCGGTCCCTGTGATTATTTGTGAAATTGTGCAAACGGCCTTTTCAAGTCATTTGAGAAGGTGTAGCAAGCTCCCAAATTGACGCTCGTCTGAGAAATTGAGTTTTGGATAATGTTCAGCTTCAGTAGCTTTACATTGACTGAGGAAGCGTAGAGACGAGTCCATAGCAACAAGTTAATGTGTTGAATTTGTTATTACCCAGTGTGCTTTGTTGAATGGTCTCAATCTTTTATTGTTTTATTTCATGTGAATACTTACTAGAGGAGTAACTTTTCAAGTAGGCTAATGCAGTTGCAGGAACTGTGCATTTAGTTTCCATGCTTACTGTGTTTCCACAACAATGTTAGTGAGTAAATCTACTGAAATGGCCACCATCTTGGTGAAGTGTGATGTGTAAGATCAGAAAGCAGAGGTTGATTTTAGATCGGTACCCCAAAGCAATGTGTTTTTATAGCTATTAAGAGCGTGGGCGGAAGGGATCGGCAATTGGCCGGGGAGGGTCATGTCTTTTTTGAAAATGCTGCTGGAGGGTCGTTGAAAATTTTCTTGCAGACAGGGGATGGTCATGCAATTTTTGATTGAAGCACTCAAAATCCCTACGGTGGCCCCGTCCATAAATAACGAACAGTCCCTTATCTGTTTTGTCACCATTGAAATATCTCTCATGTCCACCTCTCAGTCTTAGCCCAGTCCTTCATTGACAATGGTTACTGTACTCGTTTTTTGTCTAGCTAACAGAATATAATTGTGTATAAAATGGAAAAAGAAAAAAAAATAGGATTTTACGGTAAGAATAGAGAAATGAGAAACTGCTTTTTTGATGTGCACAAGTGACACAATGATGCGAAGAATAAACAGGTAGTTTTGAGAATTTCAGTTCTGATCTGAGAAATGTACCAAAGTGACAGAGAAAAACTGTAAAAACAAAATGTAGTGCAATATAGTGCAATATAAGCACATAAACAACAAACAAGGAAAATTATATGTAGCCTACAGTGCTGTAAAAAAATAAATAAATAAATAATAATAATAAAAAAATAATATATATATACAATGAAATGATGCTGACATGTTTTGGAGAGAACAACCATTAGACTGAGAATCGACAATCAGTTTAGATCAACAAGATCTATTCACTTGGAAATTGTGCTATATGGAGGCTACCTGTACTTAATCATTTGCAAAGATGTAGTGAGACATTGAGACATGTACTAACACATTTGCAGTTTGATAAATGAATGAGAAATCCAATTCTGTTGTGAACAATTGCCAAGTAGTTTGGAGGTTTGTCCATGTTATGAGAATGTAATTTCTGTTTCAATAAATTAGCCAAACCAATGGAGAAAAACTACCTATCCTTGTCTAGTGGGTATACTGAGATGGTAATGCTTTTTAAGTGGGTATACTGCATAATCCTGCGTATCATGTAGACTACACCCCTGGTGTATATCGTGTCAAAGTTCCATAAAGCTTGAAGGAATACATCAATGACAACACGTGTGCAATGTCTTTTGTACACAACGTGTTTCATAAAGGTTTGTTGGAGGTTATTTCTGAGCTGGTTATTCCTCCTTGCCCCCACAGGACTCTGTGAACGCTCTGGCGCTGGATCTGAACTACCCTGCGCTGCGCAAGAACAAGAACATTGATGTCTTCCTGAACCGCTGTGAGTTAGTACTGTTATCACTGGGCTCCTGTGGTCCTGGGAGTGAGGTGTGCA
>NW_027468859.1:4179620-4182120 GCF_046254945.1 Alosa pseudoharengus
ACCCCGAGCCAAACACCCTCCCAGAACCTTTTTTCCCTTGGTCGAGCCCTGGTCGAGTAGCGCTGTCAGAAACTAATGACGTTCTGCAGTCGTGATGGAACCAACTTTTATCTCGTAAATTACCCCACTAATAATGCCCTGAATGGTACGAAACTTCTGCAGTAGTACAACTACGACCTTTAGTCCAATAACGAGGCATTAGAAAGTTTGTAAGTGCACCAAGAGTTTATTTAAATAAGACTTGACTGATTATCTGCTACTATACTGCTGCGTCAACGTTTCTTCCTGATTTGGGAAAAGCCTGTAAAAGTCCTTGCAGAAAGCGATTACATCAATGTTTTTTGGTTTATCCAGTTTTAAATATTTTTTTTCCGAAGTGTTTACAACTTAGTGTTAACTAATAATTGTTGCAAACTGGACTACGAACAAAATATTAGTGCATTCCTGGATCTACATCCTTATGCATGCTTCCTGCCAGGACTTTTATGGGCTTTTCCCAAATCACGGAAGAAACGTTGATGCAGCGGTATAGTAGCAGATAATCAGGCAAGTCTTATTTAAATAAACTCCTGGTGCACTTACAAACTTTCTAATGCCTCGTTATTGGACTAAAGGTCATAGTTGTACTACTGCAGAAGTTTCGTACCATTCAGGGCATTATTAGTGGGGTAATTTACGAGATAAAAGTTGGTTCCATCACGACTGCAGAACGTCATTAGTTTCTGACAGCGCTACTCGACCAGGGTTCGACCAAGGGTAAAAAGGTTCTGGGAAATTACTCCAAACCATCGCTTTAAGTGTGTGTGTGTGTGTGTGTGTGTGTGTGTGTGTGTGTGTGTGTGTGTGTGTGTGTGTGTGTGTGTGTGTGTGTGTGTGTGTGTGTGTGTGTGTGTGTGTGTGTGTGTGTGTGTGTGTGTGTGTGTGTGTGTGTCTCATGCCTACATGCTTCAGCACCTGCATGAGGGTGGACTTGTGAAGTGAGTGTGTGTGTGTCTCTCATGGTAGACTTTAGCAAGAAAGTAGATCCGTGCATGGGTGTGAATGAATGAGTTGGTGAGTGTGTGTCTGTGTGTTTGAGAGAGGGAGTGTGAGAGAGAGACTGCTGGAAACTATCAAACACTTCACCCTATCTAGCTTGGAAATATGCATGACTCTTGACTAGCAGATATGTTGTTGTGCTTACGTGAGGGTGAGTGAGGTGTGTGTGAGAGGGCCTGTCTGTGCACATTACAGTTTTACACAATTGCTTAAACACCTTTTTTTTTTAAAAACATTCCACCCTTTTCTCAAAACTGTAAAGGCAAACCCCCATTCTCAAACTACATAAAAACCTCTGACACTTCTTGCAAAACTGAACAATCACCTCAAAACAGTTTAGTATATATACTCTTTTGATCCCATGAGGGAAATGTGTTCTGCATTGTGTTTTGCCCAAACAATGTCTTCAGATCGTTTACAAAGCAGTCAGAATGAAAACACTACTGAGCAGTCATTACACCCTACATCAGAAAATGGAAAACAGTGTTTAGGGCAGGGCATATAGCTCCAGGAGTGTTTACTTTTTACTGTACTGTTTACTGTTTATTTTTTATAATACAGTAAATGCATTTTGGATCTAAAAAAAACAAAACAATTGGAAATTGGAAAAGGTACTGGAAAAGACATACATTTCAGTACAGTGAGTGAGAATTAAGTTTCAATCTACAGCCTACAATGCACAATAAATGCCTCACTGATTTCTAGTTTCTATCCATTGTTGATTAACTGGTCAGCAACCTGTTTGCACTCTGAACTCAGTTATATTGGTTGTGTCCCATCATTTAAAACAAGTGTGATCTATTTTGGGTCGTTGTGTTTAACTTATGACATCTGTGCTTTCTTTGTGTTTACTTTATGCTACTTGTGGTTACCGTTATGCATCACAAGTGCATCAGAGTGTGAAATGTGTTTTATTGCATGAGAATGTGTTTAGAGTCTTGCAAAAAAGAGTCAATGAGATCTGCAAATTGTGTTTTACTAGGTGAAAACTGTTTATGCTGTTTTTTTGCAGAGAACAAATTATGCTCCCTAATGCAGAACTGCTCCACAGCAGCTCCTTGTGTCCTAACATGAAATGACCACTATGATGTTAGCGGTCTTCTGCTGCTGTTTATTCTTTGTGTTCTTTTTCTTCTTTGTGTGTTATGGTGTGTGTGTGTGTGTGTGTGTGTGTGTGTGTGTGTGTGTGTGTGTGTGTGTGTGTGTGTGTGTGTGTGTGTGTGTGTGTGTGTGTGTGTGTGTGTGTGTGTGTGTGTGTGTGTGTGTGTGTGTGTGTGTGTGTGTGTGTGTGTGTAGAAAGGTATGGTGCGTTGTGACACCGCTGTGGGAACTCCAGACTACATTTCACCAGAAGTGCTGATGTCACAAGGAGGGACTGGTCACTATGGACGAGAGTGTGACTGGTGGGCAGTGGGCGTGTTTATCTATGAGCTGCTCGTGGGTGAGTGACCTGAGCACCTGT
>NW_027468859.1:4187120-4189620 GCF_046254945.1 Alosa pseudoharengus
CAAAGTGAAAGTTCACTGCACATGATCCACCAAAGAAGAGAAAGGTTTGGGAGAGGCCGCATCCCTTGTCCCTTCAGGACTTGCTAACCTTGCTTAGCCTCGCTAGCTTTCAGTCCTAGCTTAGCCTGATAACCTTTGCAGGCTTAGATGACAGACTTGCTAACCTAGTTTAGCCTTGCTATCTGGCTGTACTAGCTTAGCCTGGCTTTGCAGGCTTAGATGACAAATACAAATCATCAGTTTTACTTGTTAACCCCCTAGTCAGATTAGCGACAGGAGGCAGCAAAAAAGCTACCAGCCGCCATTTCTTTTCAATCAGAGTTGGTGTTTTGCAGAGACAAGAGACTAGTGGTCATTACTGTACATTGCCGGCTAGGCCAAAGTTGCCGAGAGTCTATTTTACGCAAATCCTGAACAACACGTGGACTGCCAATCTGACTGCAGTATGTGGTGTGATCTGACATCAGTAAAGGAAGGTAGAGGCTCCTTAAAAATGCTCTCTTGGAGCTTCACTGTGAAAATGTCTCATGATGGGCTTTGCTGTTCCCTTTACTGCGTCCTGTCTGTTATCTTGGAATCTGTCATCTCTCCTGCTAGTCTGTCCCTGATGTTTGCTCTCTGTGGTCCCAGCTACTGAGCGTAGCCGTAGATCCCTAATGGCTGTCAGGAGCCAACATGGCCGACATAGCTGTGTATGCATGCAAGCTTGTGTTCTGGCCTGGCCAGACACACCGGGACAGTTCTCTCAGCTGGAGTGGGCTTTGGCTGGACTGAGTGTTGGGCCTCAGTTAAGGCCCCAGTGTGTTTGTCTGAGTTTGTGTGTGTGTGTGTGTGTGTATTTTAGGTTTAAAGAGCTCAGTGTGTGTGAAAGACTCAGTATGTCTCAGTCCCACAAAGCAGGTACTGTGGAGGGAGGAGTGGCTCGTCGGGTAATACCTGCAGTTGTGAATAACATGCAGAGTCACACACACACACACACACACACACACACACACACACACACACACACACACACACACACACACACACACACACACACACACACACACACACACACAGATTTAGACTCACAAGCACGGCTGTTGACCCAAGAGTGAAGCTGACTGAATTCATTTTCATGTAACTTCATGTTTACTGTAAGACAACTCCCCCTCTCCTCTCTCTTTTCTCCCTAAGTCTCTCTCTCTCCCCCTCTCCTCTCTCTTTTCTCCCTAAGTCTCTCTCTCTCCCCCTCTCCTCTCTCTTTTCTCCCTAAGTCTCTCTCTCTCCCCCTCTCCTCTCTCTTTTCTCCGTTAGTCTCTCTCTCTCCCCTCTTCTCTCTCTTTTCTCCCTTAGTCTCTCTCTCCCTCTCTTTACTGGCATCTTTGTCTTCCCCGCATCTTCCTCTCTCTCTCTGTCCCATCTCTCTCCCTCAGTCATGACTTGGCATTTTTAGTAAAGGGCCGATCAACATGAATACTAATTATGCCACTAAAATGAAATTCCAGTGACTGAACGAAGAGCCACAATGACAGCCTTCTCTCTCTCTCTTTCTCTCTCTCTCTACTCCCTCTCTTTCCCTACTCCCTCCTTCTTAGCTGTGGCCACAGTGACATAGACACCATTAACTTTTACAGAATGTCTCTCTCTCTCTCTCTCCCTCTCTTTAATAATCCCTCTCTCTCTCTCTCTCTCTCTCTAGCCGTGGCCCCAGTGGTGCCTGAGTTGAATAGTGACATAGACACCAGTAACTTTGACGACATTGAGGATGAGAAGCGTGATGTGGAGACCTTCCCCACGCCCCGAGCCTTTGCAGGCAACCAGCTGCCCTTCGTGGGCTTCACCTACTTCAAAGAGGACCAGTGAGTATCACTGTACGTGTGTGTGTGTGTGTGTGTGTGTGTGTGTGTGTGTGTGTGTGTGTGTGTTTGTGTGCTCGTGTGTGTGTGTGAAAGAGAGAGAATGTCGGTGTGTGTTGGTGTGTATGCAGGAGATCTGTGTGTGTGTGTGTGTGTGTGTGTGTGTGTGTGTGTGTGTCTGTGTGTGTATTTGTGTGTGTGTGTGTGCGTGTGTGTGCGTGCGTGTGTGTGTGTGTGCTCGTGTGTGTGTGTGAAAGAGAGAGAATGTCGGTGTGTGTTGGTGTGTATGCAGGAGATCTGTGTGTGTGTGTGTGTGTGTGTGTGTGTGTGTCTGTGTGTGTATTTGTGTGTGTGTGTGTGCGTGTGTTTGTGGTCTGGTCAATGTCTGTTGCTCGATGTGTTTACATAGAAGTTATTACTAAAACTTAATTGGAGTTATTGTTACGTTGGAGGTGTTTGTAATGTGTATCTCTTCACATAACAAATGGCTTCTGCTGGTGAAAGCTGCTGAAGTATTTATTTATCTCTGAAAAATAGTCTTTGTCTGTGTGAGTTTATGTGTGTGTGTGTGTGTGTGTGTGTGTGTGTGTGTGTGTGTGTGTGTGTGTGTGTGTGTGTGTGTGTGTGTGTGTGTGTGTGTGTGTGTGTGTGTGTGTGTGTGT
>NW_027468859.1:4199620-4204620 GCF_046254945.1 Alosa pseudoharengus
TCTCTCTCTCTCTTCCCCCCCCTCTCTCTCTCTTTCCTCCTCCTCAGGTCGTATGGTGGGGCTGGAAGAGGAAGTGAAACAGGTGAAGGCTTCTCTCTCTACAGCGGACAAAGAGAAGAGAAAGCTGCATGAGCAGCTCACCGACATGGAGAAGGTAAGTGTATCAAGTGTGTGTGTGTGTTTGTATATGAATGTGTGTGTCTGTGTCTGTGTGTTTGTATATGAATGTGTGTATGTGTGTGTTTACATCTGTGTTTACGTGTGTGTGTGTGTGTGTGTATTTGTGTGTGAGTGTACTCTTTAAAATGTTTCTGTTTCTGTTTTTTAATACATAGTATCCACACTAAATTCATTCAATATACTGTTGTATTCCACTATGTTTCTCATTCAATATGGCAGAGCAACGCAATAGAATCAGTGCGTCTGTAAGGGAGGGCGCAAGGCGCTCCTCATGGATGAGAATTGCGCTGGCCACTCACAGGTCTACACATTTACAGTATTTGAACAATAGGACAGACTGGTGAAGCAATGCTAATATTACGAGAAACCAAGATTAATCTGACTCCATAAATTTAAGAACTTGACCTCGAATAATTACCAAAATATTTGGTAAATTTTGCCAATTGCCAAATATTCTTGGTAAAACCAATAGCAGAGGTGAACAAAGTAGCCTACACAATTCCTTTACTTAAGTGAAAGTACAGATACACCTTGTCAAATATTACTCCAATACAAGTGAAAGTTGCAAAGTCAAAATGTTAATTGAGTTGAAACTCAATGAGAATATTGTTTTTAAAAATATTCAAAAATCAAAAGCACAACCATTTTTCCTTTTTAATGTAATATTTTGTATACACAATAATAAGATGTAAATCCTTTGGATGGTCACTAGGTCGTCACTAGCACTGTGTATTCATTCACATGAGTGCATTCACACTGATCATTTTGACAACAAAATGCGCTGCAAGTAGGCTACACGGATGGTGCACTCATAATGGTAAACAAGTTGAGCGTGGAGCGCTGGACACTCTTCGCCCTCAATGATCGCATGACCATGATGATGGAACACTTTGTTTAATTACTAATGGTCTAAAAAAATAGCCTGCATCGGTCCTCTTTCTTCAAATCCCCATGCAGCACTATTATTATAGTAGGCCTATTGGTATAACAAATGACTAGACATTTTTATATTGTAAAAAAGGGGCGGGGGCATTTACGTTCAGTTGTGAAGACCAATACTCTACATAGCCTACATAACATGTGTTGCTGGCTGCACTGCATTCTAAGCCATTCTAACATTTTAAATGACAAAACAGCTATGGGGTGTATAACATAGAATGGCTTAAAATGCAGTGCAGCCAGCAACATATTTGGGGACATTGAGCACAAGGCTCCAGGCATCTTGGAGGAGAATGCACTGTAGGCCTAGTTCTTGACTTGTTAGGGACCAGTTGGGGCATGTTTCATGTCTCTGTTGCTGAGATAGTTTCGATCGTCAAAAGGTCAGAATCGCCAAGCATCTTGTAGGGGCTGTTTTTAAAGAGAAGCCTAGAGATTGTCTGTGCTGTGGCGAGTGAGACAAGGTAGGCTATGTGTTGCGTGATATCTCTGCACCCAAGTAGCAGTGCTTCGCCCCAATATACTGTAGTCTCAAGTCAATATATCTGCCTAAATCGCCTCGTCTTCTTAATCTGCATTGCCAGTTGTAGCCTACTCGTTGTGAATACCAGGCCACAAGTAATTAGGGATTTTTTATTGGCTCACTTTGCTGACACTCACTAACAATGCAACGAGAGATTCCATTCACTAAGCTATAGACAATGCATGGAGACAAAAATGCTTTTGCTCAGTTATCTAACTCTAGGGGAGACGGTGAATAGGCTAACCCAATTCCACACCACATACATATCGCATACATATCACATACATATTCCATACCACATACATATCGCGCGTACATACATATTCCATACCACATACATATCTAACTCTGGGAAACATGGTGAATGAGCTAAAGTCACATTCACGTGCGCACATGAAACTTTCGCGTGCGCACATGAAAGTTTCACGTGCGCACATGAAACTTTCATGAGAAGTTTCACGTGAGCACATGAAACTAAACTTTAGATTTTAAAACACTTCAATATGTCAAGTATGATATATTGATAAGAATGATATATAGAAAGCATGATTGATGACATATTAATATGCAGTAATAAGATAGTGACTTGTTTAGGACTCGAAAAAAATAAGGACTTGGACTTGGACTCGACTTGGCCTTGGTAATACTTGACTTGGACTTGCTTGGGACATCTCTGTCTTGACTTGGGACTTGACTTGGACTTCAGCGTTAAGACTTGAGACTTACTTGTGACTTGCCTAACAGTGACTTTGTCCCACCTCTGGTTCACTGCATTTGAAAAGTGCCATTTTGAATTGCAAAATGTGTGTAAAGCAGAACATGTATTTAGAGTTTTGAAGACTTGAGAAGAGGCTTTGCTCTCTGTGTGTCAGTTTAAATAATTTCCATGTAATTTTAGTGTGTTAGAAATTGGAAAAAAACTGTAACAAGTTAGAATGTCAAATACACCAGATAAAACAATTAATCAAACATAAAGTAAAACACAGACCAAACTCAAAGAGAGAGAGAGAGAGATCATCTGAATATCTGAATATGCATGACTCTCTCAAAAGACTATGCCTGCAGATGATTGGACAGCTGGTGGATAGGTGTAGGTGTGAATCTGACACCTAAACACTATAGTGTAGTCTACAACTATGCACAGCTACATTAGATTATAATGAATCTGACACCTAAACACTATTGTGTAGTCTACAACTATGCACAGCTACATTAGATTATAATGAATCTGACACCTAAACATTATAGTGTAGTCTACAACTATGCACAGCTACATTAGATTATAATGAAACCATCATCAGACTGTTGCCCACATTACAAGTATTAATTTAGGACCAAACATGAATGTATTATTCACAACATACATTTACAGAGATTTCAGAAGTGGCCATCAAACCAGTTGTTTTCACTGTATGATGATTAGGTAGGCCTGGCACTCTGTGTAGTGAAGGAAAGTCCTTTTTTTGAGATGGGTGGTGGCCATTTGGCTGCTTTGGCCCAACATCCTGGCCTTACACATGCTGTGCAAAGCGCGCTGCACTGCACTACTTCTAGTTAGGCCAGTCTAGATGAGATCAAACCAATCAAACTGATTTCATCGCTGACACTTACTTGCGTTACATGCCGTTAGGACAGAGCTTGTTTCGTTTGATTCATGTTGACCTTTGTGCATATACAGTACTGTATGTTTATGGTGTGTGTGCGTGTGTCTGTGTGCATTCGTACGTGCATACATGCCTTCGTGTGTGTGTGTGTGTGTGTGTGTGTGTGTGTGTGTGTGTGTGTGTGTGTGTGTGTGTGTGTGTGTGTGTGTGTGTGTGTGTGTGTGTGTGTGTGTGTGTAGGAGCGTAGTAACCAGGAGATTGAGTGGAGCTACAAGCTGAAGGCTCTGAAGCAGAGTCTGGAGCAGGAAGAGAAAGCCCACAAGGCCACGAAAGAGCGCCTGGTTGACAAACACACTCTCGACCAGAGCATAGAGGTGGCTACTGCACAGGCTGTCAGAGGTACATACACACACACACAAACACACACACACAAACACACACAAACACACACACACACACACACCATCAAGCAGTGAAGGCTCTAAGAGATAGTTAACACTCTCTCTCTCTCTCTCTCTCCCTCTCTCTCTCCATCTATCCATCTCAGATATGGAGCGTAAGCTGCAGGAAGAGCACAACTGTAAGGTCCAGTTGGAAGACCGTCTGCTGGACCTGCAGAAGCAGAACTCCCTGTTGGACTGCGACTACAAGCAGGCGCAAGGCAAACTGGACGAGCTGCGTGCACACAAGGACAAGCTGGCCCAGCAGGTGTGTGTGTGTGTGTGTGTGTTTGTGCGTGTGTGTGTGTGTGTGTGTGTGTGTTTTTGCTATTGATTGATTAAAGGTTCTGTAGTCAGTTCATTGCATATATTGCAGTAATATAGTATAACTTTTGGGGGCGCTGTGGCATACGAGGCTGAGGTGTCTATACCGCTATTGGGTCCAAGTTGTCACGACAACCTGGGTCTCTCTCTCTCTCCCACTTCCTACCTGTCCTGAACTAAGCCTGCTGACTAAAGGCAAAAAGTATATTAGATTAAAAAGACATAGTAAATCAGAAAAAATAATAGATAAACTGGGCTGAAAGTTGCTGATTTTAGGCATGGGCCAGGTTGTTATTTATGTATAATGGCTTCAATTTTTTCAAACAACTTCAGGCACAGATTTTTTATTCTTGCTTTAAGCCCTGAAATAAATAACTAGTGAATGAATGAAGGAATAAATGATGACATAGATAAAGTCTTACGTCTTCCGTGTCCCAGGTGGAGCAACTGTTGGTGCAGGTGGAGGAGGCGTCCCAGCAGGGCTCTCAGACCCAGAGGGAGCTGAAGGAGCAGAGCCAGAGCCTCCAGACGCTGCGCTCCGCAGAGAGGAGGCTCCAGCAGGAGATCAGCACCATCACCCACTTCAAAGTCAGCCTGGAGCAGACCAACCAGGAGCTCCGAAGGTGTGTGTGTGTGTGTGTGTGTGTGTGTGTGTGTGCGCGTGTGGTTTTCGGGGTTATGCTTTAGCTAAATAGCATGAGCTAGTTTGCTTCAAATTGTCTCTATTTTTGATGCCAGAAGAGAGTTAAGTTCATTTCAATTTGTTTGCATCCACACCATGTATTATTTGTTTTTTTGTATTTGTAGTAGTGAATTATTTGTGTCTTTACAGTGACAATAGCAATGATTGGTTTGTATGGTAGAAATGCAGAGTGACTGATGTGTGATCTGTCCAATAACAGAGAGCGAGAGGAGGCTGAAGGACAAGCCAAAGAGTTCAAGGACCAGCTGGAGTCGGAGCAATACTTCACTGTATGACATCACTTCCTG
>NW_027468859.1:4209620-4224620 GCF_046254945.1 Alosa pseudoharengus
TACTTAAGTTAGCATACTCACTAAAGTCACTTAAAGGAAAATTATTTTTCACATAGATCTCTTTTCTTGAGGTCACGAGTGCTGTTGGTACGAACAAATCGGTGCTACCTAGCTTGAGTCGCTGCAGCCAACAGCTATAGTAGCCAGGCAGCTCCAGTGCTACACTCTGGGGGCACGGTTTTAACACTGTAACACTGTAGCTGCCTGCCTCGATGTCACCTGTAGCGACAGTACTCGGTGACTCTTTTAGTAATGCTATAGCTGCCTGGAACATCCACCAGATTATGAATGCAGCGCTGAACAGTTTGACATTTCTGCAAAGCCTGTTTTTCTGTTTCCCAGTACCTCAGCATGATTAGTCAATAGCTATCAAAGTTGAGGGCTAAATCTTTTCAATTTGAACCTGATTTCTTGTTTTTTGGGATTAAAGCAGTTACTGAATCTATAAATCTTGTGTGTGTGTGTGTGTGTGTGTGTGTGTGTGTGTGTGTGTAGACGGTAGCGGAGGAGTCTAACAGCCGGCTGGAGCTACAGATGGCTCTGGACAGTAAGGAGAGCGACATTGAGCGCCTGCGCTGCCAACTCTCCTCCATCAGCATCCATTCGCTGGACACCACCAGCATCAGCTCCCACGGCAACGACCTGGACCCCGACGACAGCTACCCAGGTAACCCAGCCCACCCATCAGCAAGGGGCTCAGTGAAGGGACACGCTCCCAAACAAACACACTGCCACTCTTCTCCCACACACACACACACACACACACACACACACACACACACACACACACACACACACTCTTCATCTCTCCTTATCCGTCTCTCTGTGGTAGACTCTTCTTTCTTACATAATGCCACTTCCTGTCCCCTCTGCCTCTTTTGCTCCTCCCATCACAACACACACTATCCCATCACAACACACACTATCCCATCACAACACACACTATCCCATCACAACACACACTATCCCATCACGACACACACTGTTCCATCACAACACACACTGTTCCATCACAACACACACTATCCCATCACAACACACACTATCCCATCACAACACACACTGTTCCATCACAACACACACTGTTCCATCACAACACACACTATCCCATCACAACACACACTATCCCATCACAACACACACTATCCCATCACAACACACACTGTTCCATCACAACACACACTGTTCCATCACAACACACACTGTTCCATCACAACACACACTATCACATCACAACACACACTGTTCCATCACAACACACACTGTTCCATCACAACACACACTGTTCCATCACAACACACACTGTTCCATCACAACACACACTGTTCCATCACAACACACACTATCACATCACAACACACACTGTTCCATCACAACACACACTATCCCATCACAACACACACTGTTCCATCACAACACACACTATCACATCACAACACACACTGTTCCATCACAACACACACTATCCCATCACAACACACACTGTTCCATCACAACACACACTATCCCATCACAACACACACTATCCCATCACAACACACACTATCACATCACAAAACACACTGTTCCATCACAACACACACTGTTCCATCACAACACACACTATCACATCACAACACACACTGTTCCATCACAACACACACTATCCCATCACAACACACACTATCCCATCACAACACACACTATCACATCACAACACTATCACATCCCAAAAATATGACTTGAATAGAAGTTAGTTAGTTATTAACAATTAATTGATAAACTTTTAGAATACTTTGAGCACTGATGCAGTCAGCATAGGCATCTTACATTGTTTGCAGGTAGGCCTACATTTCATTCCGTTTTCTATGGCAAACGCGAAACAGCGCCAAAACAACCACCAGTGGACAAAAAGAGTATTACATGTGTACTGTTAAGACTCGCCATAGAGAATGAATGGGGGAAATTACGGAGGTTATAGTTTGACGATGTCGTACTCCCGTGCGGGCCAGATGCTATATACCACTGACATGTTTTGGGGGGCCACCCAAAATGAGGTGGCGGGCCGTAGTTTGGGGACCACTGCACTATCACATCTCTATCACATCACAACACACACTATCCCATCACAACACACACTATCACATCTCTATCACATCACAACACACACTATTACATCTCTATCACATCACATCACACACTATCCCATCACAACACACACTATCACATCATAACACACACTATCACAACACACACTATTACATCTCTATCCCATCACAACACACACTATCCCATCACAACACACACTATCCCATCGCAACACACACTGTCCCATCACAACATCACACTTTTGCTCCTCCCATCACAACACACACCATCACATCACACTACTGTATAACATCACACACTCTCACTCCACACTCTCTTGCTGTTCCTATCACACACTGCCTATTAAATCCATTCTGCACTTTACCATAGCTTCTTGCTTCCCTCTAATGGGCTGTCGTTTTTTTCTTTCTAGTTTCTCTGGTGTTCTGCTTTACTAGCATTTCCTGACTGTTTTTCTTGACTAGTTTCCCCCCTTTCCCTTGTCTCTTTTTTCCTCCTCCCTCTCTTTCTCTCTCTCTCTCCATTTCTCTCTCGGGTGTGGCCGTCAGTGCGCATCACACAAACACACATGTCTGAGTCGATGTCCTTCACGTATCAGCGCAGCACGCGGTCGGTGTCTGTGCACACTCGCCCCCGTTTGGCGGACAGCTCGGAGGAGGATGAGGGGTCAGAGGATGAAGGGGGGGAAGGTCGGGCACGGCTTGCCCTCCCTTATAAACCTGAGCCTGCAGGTGAAAAACACATACACACACGGGATCGATGCGTGTGTGTGTCTGTGTGTGTGTGATGTGTATAGGCCTACACTTGATTCTATATGCCTACTTGTGTGAGAGAGAAAGAGAGAGTGTGTGTGAGAATGTGTGTGTGTGTGTGGGTGTGTGTGTGTGTGAGATTCTCATTCTCATTCTCTTTTTTCAGCCTCAGATTCCAGGTTGGAAGGCTGGCTGTCTATGCCCTCCAAAAACACTAAGAGGTTCGGGTGGGACAAAAAGGTATGTCCAAGACACACATACGTACACACTAGGGCTGCAACTAACCATTACTTTTAAATTATCTGTCCATTACTTTGTCGATTAATTGAGTAATCAAGGAGTTTAATCTACAAAATGGCAGAAAAATGGTGTTTCCCTTGTTCAGTCCACACACCAAATTTACTTAGTGTTCTGCCATAGAGGAGCAAATAAAACAGATGGTATTACAGTTTTTTCTGAATGCTTAAACACATTTTTTGTAACTATGGCTTTTTTTGCAAAACTTTGCACACAAATGGCAAAACCACTCACTGAGTTCGCAAAACTAAAAGCACAAACACTGCTTTGCACTCAGTTTGCAATTTTGTAACACACACTTTGCACAACTGTAGGCACAATGGCTATTATTTACACTATTTTGCCAACTCTCTGGCACACTTTCTCATGTGAAAACTGTTTTAGATAATTAGTTTACTTTGCAATCAGCCTAAGCACTATAAATAAGCCACAGGTAATGTACAATGGGTACAATGGAGTGAGCAGGAAGAGTGAGAAGAGAAAGAAATAGCCCTTTTACAGACAAAAAAACAGTCTACATGTGGGGATATTGTCATGTCAGGCCTGGATACGTCATTCCAGAATATATTTTTCCCGGTGCCTTGGACTAGGACATTGCATGTGATGTAGACAGAATTTTGAGAGAGACGACCCGATGTAGACTGATTTGTTTTGTCTCAGTGAAATGCTATTTTGTGTTTTGACTTGGAAAAACACACTTGTGTTTGTTTTGATGTGTGTAAATAAACACTAATACTTGAAGTTTGGATCCCTGTATGTTTACAGAACTATGACAAAAGTATGACCTCAAACTGACATAGTCTACCTTGTGCACAGAGAAAGCAAAAGCCAGATGTGTTTTTTATTCATACCATCAGTGTGTTGTTGGCACATTGTGTGCTTACTATTGTGATGGCTTGTGTTTACTGTTAGATACGAAAACACCATTTTTACGAAGGTGTGAAGAGTTAAGCAAGGTGTGTTAGCTTTTGCAAGAGAACTACAATGTTTTGCTGATTGGGTGAGAGGTTTTGCCATTTGTGTGTAGAGTTTTGCAAAAAAAGCCATAGTTACAAAAAATGTGCTTAAACAATCAGAAAAAACTGTAATGGTGGTTTCCTTGAAAAATGACATAAACCGATGAACTATTACCAAAATAGTTGCGATTAATTTAATAGTTGACAACTAATCGATTCATTGTTGCAGCCCTGACACACACACACACACACACACACACACACACACACACACACACACACACACACACACACTTAACGTTTCAGACAGTCACACTGACTCTAACTGTTCTTCTTTTTTTTTTTGCAGTATGTGGTGGTCAGCAGCAAGAAGATCCTGTTCTACAACAACGAGGTGGACAAGGAGCAGTCCAACCCATTCATGGTGCTGGACATTGAGTGAGTTGATCATGAGTTGAGTTGAGTTGAGTTGAGTTGATCATGAGTTGAGTTGAGTTGATCATGAGTTGAGTTGAGTTGATAATGAGTTGAGTTGATCATGAGTTGAGTTGAGTCGATTTGATCATGGGTTGAGTTGAGTTGATCATGAGTTGAGTTGATCATGAGTTGATCATGATTTGAGTTGATCATGAGTTGAGTTGATCATGAGTTGAGTTGAGTCGAGTTGATCATGGGTTAGGTTGATCATGAGTTGAGTTGAGTTGATCATGAGTTGAGTTGAGTTGAGTTGATCATGAGTTGAGTTGAGTTGATCATAAGTTGAGTTAATCATGAGTTGAGTTGAGTCGAGTTGATCATGGGTTGAGTTGAGTTGATCATGGGTTGAGTTGAGTTGAGTTGAGTTGTTGATCATGAGTAGAGTTGAGTTGAGTTGATCATGAGTTGAGTTGATCATGAGTTGAGTTGAGTTGATCATGAGTTGAGTTGAGTTGAGTTGAATTGACTTGACTACTCTCTCCGCAGTAAACTCTTCCACGTGAGGCCTGTCACCCAGACTGATGTGTATCGTGCTGATGCCAGAGAAATCCCCCGCATCTTCCAGGTGAGAGAACACAATGGCAATTTGTGTCTGTGTGTTGGAGTGGACTGATTTTGGTTGTTTTGTAGTTTATGTTCATGCGTGGATTTTGTGTGTTAGGGGAATTTAGAAGATTGTTTTATGCTTCTACTAGTACGACGTGTGTGTGTGTGCGCGTGTGTTTGTGTGTGTGTGTGTGTGTGTGTGTGTGTGTGTGTGTGTATGTGTGTGTGAGAGAGAGAGTATAAGGTGTGTGTGTATGTAGGTGTGTGTAAGTCTGTGCTTTCCTGTACCAGTGTGCAGCAGTGGTCATTCAGTGTTATTCTGGGCTAAAAACCACAGTGACATTGTTCAGAGTCTAACATGATGCACAGTCGTAACCACAGGCCTTATTGCTTATTAAGGTTTAGACGGGCACTTCCCTTTGGTTTACCACTCTGGAAACCAGACATACACACACACACACACACACACACACACACTTCACACTTCCATTTCCGCCCCCTGACCTCCATAAAGATCCATTCTTGCTCCTACACACACACACACACACACACACACATACAAACATGCATACTCTCAGTCTCACCCTACCCCCACACAAACACATAAATTCTTTCTCCTTCACATACACAGATGCCTAGACTTCCTCCTACACATAAAAAAAAATATTCCTCTCTCTTTCTCTCTCTCATACACACACACACTCATGTACACACACACCATATACAAGCGAACGTCCTCGCACACACACATTAACCCTCTTCCCTCCACAGATCCTGTACGCCAACGAGGGAGAGTTCAAGCGCGACACGGAACCCTCTGGTCACGAGACCCTCGGGCTGACCGCTGACCGCTCCATGTGCCTGCTGCACAAGGGCCACGAGCTGGTGCCCACGCTCTACCACTTCCCATCCAGCTGCGAGGCGTGCACTCGGCCACTCTGGCACGTCTTCAAGCCGCCGCCCGCGCTCGAGTGCCGCCGATGCCACCTCAAATGCCACCGCGAGCACCTGGAGCGCAAGGAGGAGGCCCTGGCGCCGTGCAAAGGTGAGAGAGCGCCCCCCCTCTTTCTATCCTTCTCTCTCTCTCTCCCTCTCTCTCTCTCTCCTTATCTGTCTGTTGGGATTCTGACTCTCCCTCTCTTCCTCTCTTCCTCCCTGTAGTGAACTACAGCATGTCCGCATCAAAGAGCGTGCTCTCTCTCTTTCTCCCTTGCTCTCTCTCTCTCTTTCTCTATCTCTCTCTCTCTCTGTAGTAAATCTGACTCTCCCTCTCTTCCTCTTCCTCCCTGTAGTGAACTACAGCATATTCACATCAAAGAGCACGCTCTCTCTCTCTCCCTCTCTCCCTTGCTCTCTCTCTCTCTTTCTCTATCTCTCTCTCTCTCCATAGTAAATCTGACTCTCTTCCTCCCTGTAGTGAACTACGACATGTCCACAGCCAAAGAGCTCCTCCTGCTGGCCACCTCCCAGTCCGAGCAGCAGCGTTGGGTCAACCGTCTGCTGTCCCGCATCCCTCGCAAACCCCTGGCAGCTCCGGCTCTCCCCGGAGCCTCCTCCACCCCCGGGGCCCCTCACGGCTCCCCCTCGGCCTCCGACTCCTCCTCAGGCTCGGCCTCGCCTACCCCCAGCTCCCCGCGCCCCTCCCCCCGCCCCTCTCCGCGGCTGGACGCCGTTGCGGCCGCCATGGCTGCTGCCGGTGGCGGCTCTAGGTCCCGCTCGGGCTCCATGTCGCCGCAGCTGTCCCACCGCGGGGCCATTAAGATGCAGTCCAAACACATGCAGCACCAGGAGGTGACCGTGCAGCAGCAGAGTGGACAACAGCAGCAGCAGCAGCAGCAGAGCAAAACCAGGTGAGCAACACAATACAGCTATAAACACAAACAAAAACATAAACACAAACACAAACACAAACACAAACACAAACACAAACACAAACATTAACATAAACATTCCTCTTCCAGGTTACTGGCATAATTACCCAGGTAGCTTCAGGAGTTACCACTGATCTCAAAATAATGTCACTTCAGAAGCAAAACATGCAGTAAAACGTTGTTTTGGAGATTAACTGTCCCTCCTGAAGTTACTGGGGTAAGTCAGTAACCTCGCTTGGTAGTGTACCCATCTGGAAGAGGAATGGTTATGTTTGTTTATGGTTCTTTCGTCGGAAGAAACTTAGCCTACAATGGTACCAGTAAACATTACATTAACATTAAAATGTAGTGTTTAAAGTAAAGTCATATATCCTAAATTAAAAAGGAATACCAATGACGAAATAAAATAACAGAATAATAACAATAACTAGAAACCTATTAGTACACTACGTGCTGCACAGGAATATGCACTGAGAACATAACGCTGCTGTTTAGATACTTGCTTTACTTACTTGTGTAATAATAGCATTCACATCAAACAAAAGTTTAACCTACAGTGATGGTCTTTAATAATTAACACATCTAGCACAGATCAAGGTGCTTCTCAAGCAAGTAACCGTAAAACATCCGGTTTGTGAAAAGGCTGTGAATGCAACAACATCTTTTCCCCTGGTGCCTATTGAGTTTTGGTAATGAAACGCCTGATGTCCTTGATTACCTGAACACAGGAGGCTTGCCTCATCAAATTAGAATCCCTAACGGGTCTCTGGCAGGGGAATTTGTGTGTGTGTGTGTGTGTGTGTGTGTGTGTGTGTGTGTGTGTGTGTGTGTGTGTGTGTGTGTGTGTGTGTGTGTGTGTGTGTGTGTGTGTGTGTGTGTGTGTGTGTGTGTGTGTGTGTGTGTGTGTGTGTGTGTGTGTGTGTGTGTGTGTGTGTGTGTGTATAAAGATGCCCAGGGGAGCTCCATTAGTCAACAGAAACAGAGGAGGATTCTATTGAGGCTGGGGAATGGAAACTGTTTCTTTTTAAGGCCAGCTGCTTTACATTTTACACAATAGCTATAGAGGACAATCAGAGAATACTGGCAAATTAAAGATTGTAAAAATTAAAAATGCTAACCAGTGGAATCAATCAATCAATCAATCAATAATAATGTCTATAAGTTAGCTAATCAGTGATAACACTGTTCCTATACTTCAGGCATTTCTGATCACTTCCATAGTGTACCGTCTCTGTGTGGTACCTCATTTGAGATGCTGGTATTTAAGGTAAAGGGTCGTAGGGTAGGTTTGGGTAGAACAATTTGGTCCACCCTCCTCCAGCCCCTTAAGCTGTCAGTGGAGCTCACTCTCCTCTAGGCTGGACATAAGCACACACGTAACCGACTCTTTTCCTGGACTGGGATTAAGTGTCATGGTCCTGCTCTAAATTTGGCTTTTAGGGGAAAGACCCCTCGCAAAATGCCATGTGGGGTCATCTGAAGGCCTGTTGGCCATTAGGCAAATGTATAGAAGAGGTGGACAGCTATACTATATGTACATATAATGTTAATAATTATATATAATGGCAGTTAACTTTCACTTTTTACTAATGAATTTTGGATCTAATATTATTTGCTGGCTGGTTTAATAATGTTTGCTTTTAAAAGCTGAGTGAGAAAGGGTGTGTGTGTGTGTGTTGTCCCTGGTTGTGTGTGTGTGTAGCTGTGTGTATGTGTGTGTTTTCCATGGTGATGGTGTGTGTGCAGGCTTGTGTGTGTGTGTGTGTGTGTGTGTGTGTGTGTGTGTGTGTGTGTTTGTCTGTAGGAGAGTATGGCTGATTAATTCTGCTCTCTGTAGCAAAGGCCCCATGCTCAGAATCATCCTGCACTGACATCATGACCGTCTGACCCCTGATCTTTCCATTCTCTCATGTGTGTGTCCGTGGAAGTAAGTGCACGGCACACTGGCATCTGTCCGCGTGTGTGTGTGTGTGTGTGTGTGTGTGTGTATGTGTGTGTGTGTGTGTGTGTGTGTGTGTGTGTGTGTGTGTGTGTGTGTGTGTGTGTGTGTGTGTGTGTGTGTGTGTGTGTGAGAGAGAGAGAGAGAGAGAGAGAGAGAGAGAGAGAGAGAGAGAGAGAGAGAGAGAGAGAGAGAGAGAGAGAGAGAGAGAGAGAGAGAGAGAGAGAGAGAGAGAGAGAGAGAGAGAGAGAGAGAGAGAGAGAGAGAGAGAGAGAGAGAGAGCATGTGCATGTTTGTGCCTTATTGCGTATGTAAAGTTATTAATGCAACAGGATCTTGACTGTCCTTGTTATCTGTTGCTAACAATCGTAACATCATCTCTCAGTGCTTACTCCAGCGGATATAGCTCACCATCTGCCACACTCAGTCACAATTATTAAAGCAGCATGACAACTTTATGGGAAATTCGATTATTTGCCGTCTAGCCCAGAGTTAGGTAATAAAAGGATATATACCCTACTCTTCTCTGTGTGTACAATAACCCAGCCTTACTCCCTTAGCCTAGCTTAGTACAATACACTGGACGTGGGTTACACCAGTTAGCCTATAGCTAAAAGGGATATCTTACAGTATACAGTCTCAATGCAAGATCTTATACAGTTTCAATGCAAGAGATCTTGCATTGAAACTGTATAAGATATACCTTTTAGCTATAGGCTAACTGGTGTAACCCACTTCCAGTGTCTAAGGCTGGGCAACATCTGAGTCTCTCAAAGAATCCTGTTTCACCTCTGGTTAACCCTGGTATATCAGGAATTTCTATGGCTAGAGATAGAGTTGTTACATGGTTGGCAAGAAAAAAAGAGTTTTTGTTTGAGGATTATTTGACCAGAAAGAGTGTTCGGAAGCAATGAGTAAGAGTAACCCCTTCACTGAACTTGGTAAATGTGCGCCACCTAGTGGTTAATTGTGTTGTACATCCAAGTGTAAAGGCAGTTACTTTTTTTCTCAGTCCCGTTGGTGGATTTCTCAGATCCAAATCGAAATTCTCACAACTATTAGTTCAGCCTCCACATTATCTAGTCATGTGTGCACATCATGATAGCAATTTATTATTATTATTATTATTATTATTATTATTATTATTATGAACAAACAGCAAATAAATGGCAAATCTATGCAGTTGTTTGAGTGCAATCGTCTGCTTATGTCATGTTGGTAAAAATGCTTTACACAGGTTCTCTGTTGAATAGTCCTTCACCAAGTGCATTTTGGTCTTTCTTTTCTGTGCGACAATGAATTACATGGTCTGGCCACAAACTGCAGTACAGACAGGACTGTAAAAGTATATTCATCATGTGTAATAATACTCTCCCACATTCAGTAATGTAAAAGTATATTCATCATGTGTAATAATACTCTCCCACATACAGTAATGTGTACGTTTTACTGTTGAAATTGGTATATGCCTAACAAAAACTGCAGCCTTGTGTATTTTAATTAAAAAAAACATTCTTACATAGTATTCTATGTTCTATTGACAACATGACTAAGCATTTTGACTATCTTGTTCTATTGACAACATGATTAAGCATTTTGACTATCTTGTTCTATTGATAACATGATTAAGCATTTTGACTATCTTGTTCTATTGACAACATGAAGCATTTTGATTATCTTGTTCATAACAGTGACTGTCATTCTGATGGTACTGCCATGTTGATTGGCATAAATATTTGCTTTTGAGACACTAACTAAGCGTTAATGATGATGAAATAAATCCACCAAAGTGACTGAGAGAAGCTGTAGTGAAGCCGCAGAAAAGAAGCTGTAAACTGTCCATGCACTTCCAAGCCCCTGTTGATATCAGTACATAACGTCTGCTGGGGCCAGGGGTCCAGGGACCCTGAATGACCTTTCGGTGACCCTGAATGACCTCTCGGTGAGCCTGAATGATCTCTTTGTGACCTTACCTGCTTCTCTGCCGTTTCAGGGTGATTGGGTTTGGCCTAAAGGGATGGGAGTGGGTCCTAGATGATGATGAGGATGATGATGGGGATGGTGGTGATGATGATCACGCGTTTTTTGACTTCTGACAAAAAAAGTGAGATACAACAGTGTGTGTTGTTTGAGTGAGTTTGCATGAAGATGCACGAGCCCACTCAGGGTTGTAATATCTGCATCTTTTACATTTTAAAATGACAAATTAAAGATAAGATGAGTGCATCCATTTTGTTTTCTGAAGAAGGACCTGATGGCTTCTGCTCTAATGTGCCTGCTCAAAACTTTGGCTTGCACAACGCCCCTGTGTGTGTGTGTGTGTGTGTGTGTGTGAGAGAGAGAGAGAGAGAGAGAGAGAGAGGTGTGAGAGAGAGAGAGAGATCTTTGCTGAGCTGAGTTTTGCCTCTAGAAGTAGCAATTTGCTGCTTGGAAGGGTTGTTTGCTAATAACTCAATGTTGATGCTTCCCCCAAACTGATCAGCCAGCGTGTGTCCTGTTGTGGTTTCTAATGTTCCTAATGTTCCAGTGTAACAGCTGTGGTGTACGTTGGCATGCTGATATGGTGTACAGCACAGGGTGCTGTTTCATCTATGTGGTCTATGACAAACCTGGTTAGTAAGTGGTATATCATCTCCTGAAAGAAGAGAACTCATAAGCTGCTTTCAGACACGTCCTCCGCAGTACTGTATATGCGGAGCTTTGTCAAACGGAGGTCCGACCCTTCGGTTGATTCAGATATGATGCTAACATGCTGACATTATGCGGTCATACAGTATGTGTGAACGACACCGACGCACATTAACAAAATCTCTGCGTGGTTGAACAGGTTGAACGTGGTTGAACACACACATGAACAGAATCTCTGCATGTTCTTCGCTTTGTTCAGACACAAGCTCATTTACATAATGTCCATCGGAAATACTAGGAGGGGAGTAGTGTAAGAGCCGGATAAGTTCGGAATTCCAAATAGCTGGTTATGTTGTTCAGATATACGGCCCAACCGCTTGACATCCTCAGAACATGCGGACTTACACCTAGGTCTGAAAGCAGCTATTATAAGTGGTAAACCTCCTATAAGTGGAGCCTTTTGGCTTTTTGCGGGTGGATGAAGCCATTGAGATCCTTTATTAGGAAGTTTACAATAATGTACCCAGGTTTGTCACTACATCACGTACATGAAATATGTCCCTGGAATTGATGTGTAAATAACAGATGATGTCCTTTCTCTCTTTCTCTCTCTCTCTCTCTCTTTCTCTCTCTCTCTCTCTCTCTCTCTCTCTCTCTCTCTCTCTCTCTCTCTGTTTTTCTCCATTTCTCCTCTAGTTAACCTTTGCTGGAAGTCTGGATTTGTACACAGTGACTTCAGCTGACAAGAATACCTACAGAGAGATTCGAAACAATCCTCAATCCACACTCATTCTCTCTCTCTCTTTCTGTCTCTCTCTCACACACACACACACACACACACACACACACACACACACTGTAGGACAGCAGAAATGGACATGACAGTGTTTCTCCAGGACGTAAAATTGTGTGTGTGTGTGTGTGTGTGTGTGTCTAGAAAGAAAAGGAAATACAAGGACACTCTCTCAGCCTACATATTGAGACTATGCAGATTCCTAAGTGTGGATTTCTTGTGCTGTTGTATTTACCTGTGAGTGTGTTATATAACATACTTTAAGTGCCAAAGATATATTTACTGTTATGGATTTTTTTTAACTGTAAAGTCAGTATCTATGCATATTTCAGAACTGGTAAAAGTTTATGTAAATTATTTCTTTTATTTTCAAGTGTTACAGTGGTAAAACTGGCATGTATGTAGCTTTAATGGAAAGTATTGGGTTTTCATTTGAGGTGGTATTGTGGCGGTTACAGTGACAGTGTTTCTTTAGTGCATCTTGAGCAATGGAGAACTGTAGCCTACATGTTCCACTGAAGATGTCAGACATTAATGATCTCATACCTGCTAGCTGACGGTCATCCTCAGGGTCACCCTACTGACCTGGGTGGGTCTCCTCCTGTTGTTTATGGACAGGCATTTTTTTTCGTCGCCACAGTTACCGGTCTGCTTCCTGTACGGGGGTTCAGGCCTATAGGACTTTTTATGCGTGTTAACTTTCATCTGCAATGCAAACTGTAAATGACACTATAATACATTTAAAATGAATAGCATGGAATTGAATTTGGACGGATGCAGACTAAGATCTGGTTAGAACCTGCCCAGAGTCCGCTACAATTGTTGTGCTCTCAGTTAATAGGCAGTCACATTCTATCAGAAACCAGAAGAACAAGAATAAATATATTATTTGATGAAGTTGTCTCATGACTCTTTCTCTCTACACACACAAGCATGGGACTGGAGATGGGGATGTGTGTCTGGTGTAAGAGTCGTCTGAATGGGATAGGCTACTCTTTAACAGTAAATGTTTATTGTGAGGAACTTTTGCGTGTCCACTGCAGTCTGAGTGACCACGGAGCCTCGGCTAGCATGAGACAGCAGAGTGGTTGATTGCAATGATCAACACCTGTGTGAAAAACAGATTTTAAAAGCCCCAGGTTCTTAACCATGGGGCAACCACTCGGCAGCCCACACTCAACCCATCACAGCGCTACTCACTTATTCTTTTTCACGACACACACACACGCACACACACTATTTCTCACACACTCTCTTCTCTTCATTCATTACATTACACTCATTCTCCACTCTCAGTCATTCATTCATTCATTCACAACCTGTAGCCCATGTCCCTAGACATCTTTTTCATAATTCACAAATTCAATAAATTCTTGTTGAAGCATCATTTTGGTGGTTGCATATACATCACATGAGGTCCATGTAAGCCTGGGTCATAACAGTAATATATGTGTAAACACACACACAGAACGCTAAATCTGGTCCTGATGTTGCACTGTCTGTGTGTCAGTCTATGTGGCCCCATGGCAGACTGGCGCCCATAGACCGTATAAAGATTGCTAAACGTAAAGTTTCCGTGGGAGCGGATTTTGTGGAGTCATAATTATCATTATTATCGCTCACCCAAACAGCTCCACATTCCAGAACCGTTCAGACATTCCACTTTAACCTTAACACATTTACGGTATAAAACTCTAATTCTATTTTGGTTCTGATTCTGAAAACCATCTAATTGAGAGTTACGTGGCTGGAAATGAGATGTTTTCGTGTTTATTTTTAATCATGGTTATGATTCACTCTCACTACAGATTTACCATGGCCCAAATACCACCCTTGGTGTTCCTTCCAAGGTATTGTGAACTATGAGGCACTGACAATGTCCCATACTACAAATGCCATTTTTATTCACAATTTAATTTACACATGTTGACTACTTTTAAACAAATTTCATTCCCACATAGACACGTTAGTAGTGTCACACAAAAATCATGCATCGATCATCTTTAAATGAAGTTCATATTTAAAGGTAAAGCATAGTGCATATTGTGATATACTGTAATATACAGAAAATAGCTCCGTTGTTTCATATGTGGTGGTGCTGTTGCTCTCTCAAGACTTTCAGTGTTGAACCAGAAGAGAACAACCCTCAGAAACCAATTGGTGTAGTAATTGGTCACCACAGCAACAGCACAGATGTTCCAGGCACTCCGTTAGGCTGGCGAGTGTGGCCGTCTCCATGGTAACACTGCGTTCTTCAGGCGAGTTTTTTCCCACGCAACCTGTAGTACACAATGGTGACGAAGACCCAGCCGTTCAGCGTGGTCAATACGAAGAACCGCAGCAGAACTAGAGAGAGAGGGGGAGGGGCATAAACACTCCAGTTGTCCACACCAGGGCCTCAGACACATGAACACACCACCAACAGATGAGCTGTGACCTCACCTTTCAGGTCTCCAGTGGTGGATATGGTTGTGAAGATCGATCCTCGCTGAGGAGCAAGGAAGAAACACACTGTTATTGCTCACCTGTACAGGTATATGTGGCCATAACCCTGATGACACACACACACACACACATGCACACAACATTGCTGAGTGTGTGTGATTGGGTTGCTGACCTATGCAGGTGTATGTGGCCATGGCCCAGGTGAGGG
>NW_027468859.1:4229620-4247120 GCF_046254945.1 Alosa pseudoharengus
CCTCGCTCATCCGTAGCTAAATGCATTTAATGACACAAGCATTCACAAGAATTTATTTGTGTCTCTGTGCAAAGAAAATGAGTGGGTGTCCCTATGTTTGAATAATGTTTGCATGCAAAACCCAGATTGGTTTGATTTGATTTGAGCGCCACTTTAACATACTGAACACCCAGGGCCCGAAGCGGGTTCATTTGTTACACTAATTGCATCTTTTCCTTATTAGCTTTGCTAAATGTGCTAAAACAACAAGCACTTCAGACAAAGTTGTGTGTTTGTGACTTTGCGTGTGTGTCTGAAGTTCATTAGTGGATTGTCTGTAAATTAGATTAGTGTAAGCATGCAAAACACACACAATCAAAAATCATCAATAGGAGTCAGACTTCACCCGCTTCCATAGTTTCCTTTCATTTATTTTTTTATTTTATTGGAATATTTTTCCAGCCACTTAAACAGACAGGCCCCAGAGATCTCCCAACAGAATGACTAATAGCAGTGGCACCACAGAGCCTTCCGATGCCATATTATCAAGGGCTTCCATCACTTCACAAAACAACCAGAGCCTAGGCCACCTCCAGCGGCTAAATCCAATCCAAAACAGTGGGACTGGAAAACCATCACTTGCCGCTTCATCCAACTCCTAGAGACATCAGATATTCCATGTTCTCACGTCGTCACTGTAAAATATTAAACCAGTATTGACATACAAGTGAATAACTACTACTGTATTCCAGCACTGTCTGTATTGCGTGTGAATTCTGTGTTCTCCATGTCGTTTGCACTCTTAATGTTTTATGCATTGTGTCTTGACCCTATAGATCCTATTCCTATTCCTTCACAGAGTCTACTTTGTAGGTCTGTTTTCATACTCTCATGCTTTCTACATTCTCTCCTCTGCTTGCTTTTAAAATGTTTTTGTCTGTTTTCTGCGTTTCACAGCACTGTTGCTTTCTTCTGTAGTACCTCTCCACGGCCTATACTTCTATATGTAGTTTGTATATTTCCTATTTTGTCTTCACCCTATACGCAATCTCCTTTATGCTCCCTGTTTTTCCTTTCACTTATATGTATGCAGGGTTGGGTAGTAACGGATTACATGTAATCTGGATTACGTAATCAGATTACAAAAATCAAGTAACTATAATCAGCCCAGATTACAATAAAAAAATTGTGTAATCAGATTACAGTTACATTGTTGGGGATTACCTGATTACATTTTATCATGCAAGCAATGCAACTTTTTAATGATAGCCTAGCTATCTTTTAATTCGTCAAGCTTCAGGCTTGCCGGTTCGATCCCCGACCAGTAGAAAAAATGTGGGCGGGGGAAGTGGTTGAGCACACCCACATCCACAGCTGAAGTGCCCTTGAGTAAGGCACCTAACCCCTCATTGATCCCCAAGCGCCGTTGTAGCAGACAGCTCACTGCTCCGGGTTGGTGTGTGCTTCACCTCACTGTGTGCTTGTTGTGTGCTTCACCTCACTGTGTGTTCACTGTGTGCTTCACTAATTCGTGGATTGGGAGACCAAATTTCCCTCACGGGATCAATAGAGTATCTATACTTACTTACTAACTTATTTACTATTGGGGCAGGTCTCTCGGCACACTGCCTGATCTTTTCCTCCTAATCTTAATGTAGCCTCTTGTTTTAGTGTTACCGTTTACTTTGAGAAAGTCACCAGGTCCCCCTGGTTGAAAAACATCCCAAAGGAATAATTTTCTCACCCCCACAATTGAAATGGACATGGTGTCATTCAATCTCAGGCCATGTCCCTGGGTCAAAAAAATCCATCGAAAGCTAAATTCATTGTCCAGGTCTGCCCTTATAAAGGTTTTAGCTGAGTTGTGCATGTTTGGAGAATAGTGATCCATGATCACATCCATGATGACTAAGTGATCAAATTTGGGATGGGGGGAAAATTTCAACCACCAAAACACCACCCCCAAAGTGAAGAATAGCTATAGAAATGTATTAGTTTTGGGTGTTTTTCAGACAATGGGACCTGATGACCTCAAAGTAAATGGTAACACTAAAACAAGGTGCTACATTAAGATTTTTGGAGGAAAAGATCAGTTAATTCACACAGGAATGCTTTACTCAGAGCAAAGAGATTTCTTAGATGTAATGAAATAATAAACAGAAAAATAGAATGAGAATTCTTTCAATTCAGTGGTGGTGTCTTTTACTTAAGGGACATATTTATTGAAGTAATCTAAAAGTAATCATAAAGTAATCAGATTACGTTACATGTTTTTGGTAATCCAACTGATTACGTTACTGATTACAAAAAATGCCATGTAATTTGTAGTCAGTAATGGATTACATTTCTGACCCAACCCTGTATGTATGTATGTTTGTATGTACTGTTTGTATGTATGTGTGTATGTATGTGTGTATGTATGTATGTGTGTATGTATGTATGTATGTATGTATGTTTGTATGTACTGTTTGTATGTATGTATGTGTGTATGTACAGTATGTATGTATGTATGTATGTATGTTTGTATGTACTGTTTGTATATGTATGTGTGTATGTATATATGTATGTATGTATGTTTGTTTGTATGTATGTATGTATGTATGTGTGTATGTATATATGTATGTATGTACTGTGTGTATGTATGTATGTGTGTATGTATAATTATGTATGTATGTATGTATATTCTCCCTGTGTGCAATATTGTGTGATTATGTGTCTTTCCTTTCTCTGCTCTGATTGGTCAGTGTCTGCACCCTCTAACTGTACAGTTTTCCCTAACAGTGTTCTGTTGACGTTCTATCAGTGTTCTGTAGCGTTCTATCAGTGTTCTGTCAGTGTTCTGTTGGTGTTCTATCAGTGTTCTCTATCAGTGTTCTTTTGATGTTCTATCAGTGCTACATAGAGATGAGAGAAGACCTGGACACAGGTGGTCCAACAGGTAAAATCGGCCCAATGTCACACCTGTATAGGATTTCTTAAGAGTTTTTTAAAAAAGAAAAATGTAATGTTGTGATGTTTTCATATCTATATGACATGAATGTGTGTGTGTGTGTGTGTGTGTGTTTGTGTGTACATACTCTGTGTATTCTTGTAATGTAACTTAATGGAGATGATACGTTTCATGGTAGTTAATTTACATGTATGACACTTACACCCATTCCTTTGTCAAAATTGTTGGTTTGTTTACTTTGTTTGTTTACTTTATTGTCCATGCTGTAAGTGTAAACAAGGTGAACTAATAGGGCCATTGGAGCATTAGATACCTAAAATATTCTGTGGAAGCCACAGGAAAGGTTTTAATGGATGCACTCTGCTTTGTTTTGCTGGCGGTAATGAGGAGAGGTGTGAAGGGTGTGAGACTGACGCTAATGGAGTGTCGTAAATCAGAGATATTACAGCACCAGTGGGGGCCTGCATCTCAATAACACCAGACTGACTAAAGGTCCACTGTGTCCAGGTCTGTAGGTGTGTGTGTGTGTGTGTGTGTGTGTGTGTGTGTGTGTGTGTGTGTGTGTGTGTGTGTGTGTGTGTGTGTCTGTGTGTGTGTTTCTGTGTCTGTGTGTGCATCACACGTGTGTGTGTGTGTGTGTGTGTGTGTGTGTGTGTGTGTGTGTGTGTGTGTGTGTGTGTGTGTGTGTGTGTGTGTGTGTTTCTGTGTCTGTGTGTGCGTGCATCACACGTGTGTGTGTGTGTGTGTGTGTGTGTGTGTGTGTGTGTGTTTCTGTGTCCGTGTAGCTGTGTCTGTGTAGACTGAGCCACAGATGTTTATCTAAAGGCCCAGTGTGTCCAGGTCTGTAGGTGTGTGTGTGTGTGTGTGTGTGTGTGCGTGTGTGTCTGGGTGTGCATCACACTAATAGAAAGAACTACAAAAATTAGCATTTGTAGAAAAAAAGTCATCTTCTGTAGAAATCCTCAACCCCCCAGAAAAGAAATGACTGAAAAAGTAAGAAAGGACGCTGAGACTCCTTCACATCACAGAAATAAAATAAACAAAACAAGCACATCATTTCCCCATGCCTGATGTCTACATACAGTGATGGACAGACACATTCTCGTTGGCCGTCAGGTCTGGCAGATATTTATGTCCAATGCAGTCTTTTCTTTTGAACCCAGTATACGGGCATCCAGAAGCAACACGCTTACAAGTCTGAGCGACACAAAAACAATTACTAACAAATCAGCCAAATAAGGCAAACGCAATTAGATTAACAAAAGACATTTAAATTTAGACATGTTCCATTTCTGCACTGCCCATGTCCCAAGATGCATTGCAGCGCGGTGGCCCATTGCCTGTTCTGGCAGGACAGAGGTCTGGACATAAGGAGTGTGTTTGTGTGTGTCAGTAATTTACAGTTCACTGCCTCCTTTAAAAAAACAACAACAAAAAAACAGCTACAGGCAGCTTTGAATCACAGGTTTCTATGGCACCAGTTGCCTTAGTTAGTTTAGACAACGCCTACAGGAAATGTTCGAGCCAGTGTGTGTCATCATATTGACGTGCTGCCACTCGCCGTGGAGTTGCCATGACAACGCTCAGTCCTTGATGAACTGCAAGGCCTCCATCTCTAAATTGTTCATTCTACCATTATCCTTTGGAGTGTCACAGAAGCTCAGACCTAGAGAAGATCCGCAATATCAGGTGTAGATCCCAGTATCTATCACATCTTTAATATCCAAGATCCAAGTGTCCACAACATCTTCAATATTGGGTGTAGACCCCAATATCCCTAATATATGTAATACTGGGTGTAGACCCCAATATCTACAATATGTTATTGGGTGTAGATCCCAATGTCAATTACAATATCAGTTACACCCGTTGCAAATGTACATTCAATTATTTCTTCCCAGGGGAGTACACGTCTGAATTTGGACCATCAACCCCCACCTCATTCTCCTATGGTCGTAAATCCAAGCCCAGACGACGGCATTTCCACAGGAAACAGGCGGTCAGTTCCTCTGCAGGGGGGCAAGGTGGCGAGGGAGCGAGTGGGTGATTTGGGACTCGCCCAGGGCACTGGTCATCAGCTACTTACTGCATGGAAGGTGGAGGCTCAAGAGACCTGATTGGAGGTTCAAGGTTCAATTGGAGGTGGAGGTTAAAGACGCCTGATTGGCTACGTCACCATCACCTGCGTGCTGAGGGCTACATGGTGTTGGTGTGTATGTGGGTAAGGCGTGTAGGGGGGGGCAGAGGGGTCACTGTAGGTTCAGGAGGTGGGGGTGTTGCTATGGGGGTGGAGGACTGTGTGGCCCTGGACTGGGTGGGTGGTTGGGGGGGGATCGGTTGGGGGTGGGACAGGATTATGGTTCGTCCTTCATGCCATGGTCTCCTTGCCGGGCAGTCGTCGGTCGTTGAAGGTGTGCATGTTGATGACCTCCTCGGTCTTGACGATGACAGGTGGCTGCGGCTTCTGTTTGAGACGCCGCTGGCACTTGAGGGACGTGCGGATCTCGTCCACCATGGCGCTGCAGAAGGACTTCTGGACAGGAGACACGGGGGGGGGGGGGGAGGGGGCAGGACGGTAGAGTGACAGAAACGGAAGAGGGAGACAGGATGGTGGGGCAGAATGAGGTGGAAGACCAGACAGCAAGGTGACGGAACACGACAGGACAGACAAGGAAGAAGTGATAGAGAGAGAGAGAGGAAGAGAGGGGAAGAGAAGAAGAGAGAGAGAGAGGGAGGGAGAGAGAGAGGACACCAAGTGATGAGACAGTGGGAAGACAAGGGAGTGTGGGAGGGGAGAGAACAAAGAGGAAAAGAGGACATGCTTTTTGAGAACAAGACAAAGGTCGGATTTAAAGGTGCCATATGAAGGATCCTAGTTATCTTCAGCACTCTACCCTGCCATCGTCTCCTCATTTTGTCACTATTTCAAGCAAAGTCTTGAAAGTTGAAAACTAAAATTGTCACATATAACACCTTTAAGAATCAGAATCAGTATCGGTGCAGCTATAGCCGGACCGATACTAATCCTGTCCAGGGACCACTGTGACTCAGAGATGACCATACATCAGCACATTTCACACATACACACACACACACACACACACATCTCAAAGTGTCCTTGTGCACAGCTATGATCTCACTATCAAAACAATTGATGCACCAGCATATTCATGTCGTAATAGTCATTAAGCATCCTAATATACTATCACTGAAACAGGTAAGTTGAAAAGTTGAATCATTCCGTGCTTCATCTTCGTGTCTTGAGAACGCCTCACGGTTGGAGGTGGCCAATCCACGACGGCTCGTCGCCAGAACTCCAGCTCACCTTCTCGACGTTGGCATTCTGCTTGGACTTGTAGAGCACCTCGCCGACGGCGACGAAGACGGAGAGCACGAGGCCGGCGGCGAGCACGATGAAGATGCCGCCGATGTTCTGCACGCCCAGGGCGCTGGCCTCCTTGCTGTCCTCCTCGGGGCAGCCGTTCCCACGCCACCACTTCTCCTTCATCATGTGCAGCTTGCCCTCCTCCTGCAGCTGCAGGATGGCTATGGTGATCTTGTCCCGGTACGGAGAGCCTGCAGGGACAAACAGAACAAAACCAGAGAGGATGAGTAAGTTCACTTCATTATCATGTACTGCCTGGATTGAGAGAGAGAGAGAGAGAGACAGAGAGAGAGAGATAGAGAGAAGAGAGAAAAAAGAGGGGAGGACTATGTTTTCTTCTCCTTCATGATGTAAGTGAGGGAGGGAGAGAAGGAAGGAGAGAAGAGAAATAAGAGTGTGACTAAAGAGGGGAAGGAATAAAGTCCATAGATAGAGGACAGAGAGAGAGAGGGAGGATAGAGCACAGAGAGACAGAAAGAGAGAGGGGAGGATAGAGCACAGAAAGCGAGAGGGAGGCTAAAGGACAGAAAGAAAGAGGGGATAGAGAATAGAAAGAGAGAAGGGATGATAGAGGACAGAGAGAAAGAAGGCAGAATTGGTGGTTGAAAGGGGGGGCAGAACAGACAGAGAAAGGGAAAAATAGACAAAAGAGAGACAGAGATAGACAGAGAAGAGACATGTCAAGAATTGAGAAGTCTTTTCAGAAGCTTTGTGGCCAAAGTCCAGCCACAGTAAAAGACAGAGGAGAAAGGAACAAGTGTTCACTTCCTGACAGGTGAGGTCAACAAGGAAGAACTCCTCACGTCACTCTTCGCTGAAAATGACAGTGAAATATTCAAAGCACCCATCCATGTTGGAAAGGTATGGTAAGTCTATCCACGGACTCAAAACAAAAAGACAATGATGCGGTATGACTGCAAACTACGACTTCTGCAAGTCAGAGGAAAGTTTGGGACTACTTGAAGAATCTCCATAGAGTGCTGCTGTTCACTGGGTGTTTGACTAGTATCTCTATCACTGAGTAATCATTCCATGTTTTTTATGTCCTTTAATTATTACTTTTTAAACACTGTTAAACTATTGCCCTTTTATGCTTTTATGCACTATTACCTTGTGTGTTTTATGTTTTCTTTTTTATTCTTTACCTTTTAAACTATTCTTTCACTATTGCCCTTCTATGCTTTTATCAGCTACTCCTGTTCGCTTTTGTTTATGTAAAGCACATTGAATGACCTCTGTATATGAAATGCGCTACATAAGTAAACTGGACTTAACTTGACTTAAAAGGGAACCCTCAAAAAGAAGATCGGGACAATATTTTTACTTACCGATTATATATCTTTCATAAACCATTTGCAAAATCCAACATGTATTGGATGGACATGTCTTTTTTGTATAGTTTAGTCTTGTGTGCTGTGGCACAGACTTGTAGAGGCCTTGAAACATATGGGAGTAAGAAGTGGAGATTCATAATGTCTTGAGTAAATAAAATATGAAGGACTAATGAGCATCGAGAGAGAGATTGCACCCCTGACGGGTGTATTCTGATAGACAATTACATTCTTCTGTCAGTTTCCATAACCATCCAAACACTCCCTCTCTGTCTGTTTCTCATTCAATCTCTCTCTCTCTCTCTCTTGCTCTCTTTCACACACTATCTTTCTATTAGTGTGGTGCACACCCATGCAAGCACACACACACACACACACAGTACTGGGATTGGTTTGAACTTTCATTGAACTGACAGATTATAATGAACAATGAAATCATATCAGCTTATGACAACTATCCATAAACACAAATCTTAGCACACACACACAAAGTTCAGAAGGACAATGCTGCCACTGTGTGTGTTTGGGAGAGGCAGAATGTGTGTGTGTGTGTGTGTGTGTGTGTGTGTGTGTGTGTATGTGTGTGTGTGTGTGTGTGTGTGTTGTGTGTATGTGTGTGTGTGTGTGTGTGTGTGTGTGTGTGTGTTTGGGAGAGGCAGTGTGTGTGTGTGTGTGTGTGTGTATGTGTGTGTGTGTGTGTGTGTGTGTGTGTGTGTGTGTGTGTGTGTGTGTGTGTGTTTGGGAGAGGCAGTGTCTGTGTGTGTGTGTGTGTATGTGTGTGTGTGCTTACTGGTGTACATATTTGCTAGACATAAATTCTAAAGAGTGCAAGTGTAACATTCTTTAGCAGCAACAGAGAGACTTAACTCCAGCATGTGTGTGTGTGTGAGAGAGAGAGAGACTCTGGGGTAGCAGCGGCTGAGAGACTCAACTCCAGCATGTGCCTTTGAGCTGCTTCATGAAACATGAGTGATGAAAGTGATCAGTTTTGTAAAGGAGCCCTCGTCAGGATGACAGATTTTAATGGTATTATCAAATGACTGGTTTAATGATCTCATTATACCCCCATAATGACTAATTAAGATCGTTAATAATGAATCGTGACCCATAAAAATAGGCATTACATATGGGGTCATTGAAACAATCAGGATCATAAAAATACCTGCAAGAAGGTGTTTCAATATGCAATCAATCATCACGGCGAGTGAAGATGACTTCTCACCAGTTGGAGGAAAGGAGATGCAACTGAGCTCTGAATCAAACTGAATCCTGCACTGAAATAGGTTCACCTGAGCCTGGCTCCTCTAGCGCCAGCACACTGGTCCAGTAACAGCACTCTGTGGACTCTCACTGAACTGACAGACAACAATCAAAGCGACAAGCAAAGAGCACAGTCCACCACATGAGACCTAAACCTAATTTAACCCTTAAAGGTGTGGGTTTTTGAACATTCTAACATAAGATTCCATTCCGCAACAATTGAAGGTTCTAAAATTCTATCTTGAATTCAATGAACCCAGATATTCTTTAGAACGTTAATTTTCCAACATTCCCATCACACCGATGTGACGGTACACCTTTAAGGGTTAAAGTAACACAATACAAGAATTCCCATTTTTGTCAATTTTCAATAAACGGGCTGCCCATTTAGTGCTAAAGGGAGAACCAAATTAGTCTAAAACCTATGAAAAGGGACGTGCTCTTACCCGTGACAAAACAGTAATGTTACCTATGTGATACCATGCGTTCTGGGTGTGAGAGACCCCATTCTCTGTGTACAGTAGCTTTAATAACTTGGCAAAGCACTCAGTGTTAGGACACAACAGTTTACTGTAACACCATCACCATCTGCCACAATCCTTACAATGAATTTAGTTCATGAGTAAAGGACTTGTTTAAAGGAAGAAATCCAGATTGAAATAAGTACTGAATGAGACTGAGGATCTGGGATCAGAACGATTCCTGTTCCAGAGCTAGTTCCCACCAAAAGAACCAATTCGTCCCCCTGTGTTTGCCTTAGAACCCTTTAGACCATTTCACACTAAGGATTAGCAATGAGAGGAAACTGACATTCTTATTAATCACTGAAACTCAAGAAGCAGGGGCGCTGCTAGATAATTTGGGCTCTATGATAGACAATAATTTTGAACCCCCCGATAATACATAGTAATACATACACTGACCCCTGTCAGTGCTGGGCCCTTAGAATCATCTTAACCCCCCCAGCGGCGAAAGACACGTTATGACCAATCGGACTTTACAAGGTTTTACAATGCTTCTACCTCATGGTATTTATGACATGTCATTGATCAGTCAAGTAGTGCCATGGCAGACCTTTGGTTGAGAATAGAGAGAGAGAACTACTTATCATTCTGTCAGTCTGTTATTTAGAGTAATCTTATAAACTTGTGTACTGTGCAACACATTTGACTACCTACCTGGTGACAGATTTGTGCTCTGAAGAAGCTAGTCAGAGAGGGGCAGAGTGTGTGTGTGTGTGTGTGTGTGTGTGTGTGTGTGTGTGTGTGTGTGTGTGTGTGCGTTTGTGTCTAGTGTTAGCCTGGCACGGCAAATGGACACTCTCAGCACTCACCGTGGGCTGGGTCTGTGCCACGGGAGTCACATGGGACTAGCGGCGAAAAACTGAGCCACGGAGATAAGGCCTAAGGTCCAAGTACACATGCAGACTGGGAGTGAGTGTGTGTGTGTGTGTGTGTGTGTGTGTGTGTGTATGTGTGTGTGTGTGTGTGTGTTCAGTGTGTGAGTGTGTGTGTGTGTGTGTGTGTGTGTGTGTGTGTGTGTGTGTGTGTTCAGTGTGTGAGTGTGTGTTCAGTGTGTGTGTGTGTGTGTGTGTGTGTGTGTGTGTGTGTGTGTGTGTTTTATGAACCTGTTTTATGCAGAGGATCAGTGTGCGGCTGCGGAACTCGGAGGAAGATCAAAGAGCGAGCTAATGGCTTGTGAGGCGACAGAGGAGGAGGAGGAGGAGGAGGAGGAAGAAGAAAAGGCAAAGCGAAGAAGGGATGTGTATCCCACTGTGATGTACGAAGAGAGAGAGGGGGGGAGAGAGAAAGAGAGAGGGAGAGTGACAGAAAGAAGGAGGGGGAAGAAAGAGAAAGATAGAGAAATGGATGGACAAAGAGAGGCCATGTGACAGAGAGAGAGAGAGAGAAAGTAAGAGAGAGGGTTAGAAAGAGAGAACTGGAGAGAAAGAGAGAGGGAGTGTGACAGAGAGAGGGAGAGAAAGAGGGAATAGAGGGATATAGAGAAAGGGAATAGCGGGATATAGAGGGCATGTGACAGAGAGAGGGAGAGAAAGTAAGAGAGAGGGTTAGAAAGAGAGAACTGGAGAGAAAGAGAGAGGGAGTGTGACAGAGAGAGGGAGAGAAAGAGGGAATAGAGGGATATAGAGAAAGGGAATAGAGGGATATAGAGAAAGGGAATAGAGGGATATAGAGGGCATGTGACAGAGAGAGGGAGAGAAAGAGGGAAAAAGAGAAAAAAAGAGAGAGAGCGAGAGAGACAGGATAAAAGAGGGGGATAGAGTGAGAAAGAGAAAGAGGGAGAGAGGGGATAAAAGAGGGGGATAGAGTGAGAAAGAGAAAGAGGGAGAGAGGGGATAAAAGAAGGGAGTAGAGAGATAGAAAGAGGGTGTGTGACAGAGAGAAAGAGGGAAAGAGGGGGATAATAGAGGGGACTAGAGAGAGAGAACAGCAAGGGAGAGGCTCAGGGGGTGCTGTGCTCATCCTCCGCTCAGCTGCGCTAAAGAGATTAGAGTCCTTGTGGGGCGCGTTTGCTTGTAACACTCTCCAGCCGTGCCCGCGTTCTAACGCGATTACGGCAAAGCGCCGGCCCGCAGGCCCACAATACGGCCGGAACGATATCGGAACAACCAGCAGAGAACGAGGGAGGGAGAGGGAGGGTTATGGGAAATAAAGAAAAGGTGAAAGAGAAGAGAAAGAGAGTGAAAGACTGATTAGAAGGAGTGAGAGAGGGAGACGACTATTGGAGGTGGAGAGATGGGCAGACAGATGGGCCGAGAGAAGAGGAAGAAAAGGGGAAAGAGCAGAGACAGGAGCGAGGGATGAACCTCTTCATGACAGAAGTCTAGAGAAAAAGTGGTGGAGAAGGGATGAGGTGAAGAGAGGAGATGGAGGATCAGAAGAGATGAAGGGAAGAGGAGATGAAGGGAGGAGAAGAGATGAAGGGAAGAGGAGATGAAGGAGGAGAAGAGATGAAGGGAAGAGAGGAGATGAAGGAGGAGAAGAGATGAAGGGAAGAGAGGAGATGAAGGAGGAGAAGAGATGAAGGGAAGAGAGGAGATGAGGGAGGAGAAGATATGAAAGGAAGAGAGGAGATGAAGGTGTGGAGTACATGGGCTGGTTTCTCACTCTTACATTAATTGTTTCTCATTTCCATGATCTCCTCTCAAGTGCCTGCAAAAATCACACACTGTGTATTGTGTGTGTGTGTGTGTGTGTGTGTGTGTGTGTGTGTGTGTGTGTGTGTGTGTGTGTGTGTGTGTGTGTGTGTGACTGTGTGTGCAAGTGTGTATGTTGTAAGTGTCTTGGTCCTCAAAGGGGCAGCAATTCATATTTCACTTCAAATGATTTATGAAGGAGAACGTAGCAGCCTGGAGATTACTGTTAATGGCCTTCACTAGAGAAGGAGAAGGGAGGAGAGAGAGAGGGAGAGAGAGAGAGAGAGGAGAGAGGGAGAGAGGGGGGGCAGAGAACAAGGGGAGGAGAAAGAGGAATAGAGAGAGAGAGAGAGAGAGAGAGAGGGAGAGAGAGAGAGAGAGAGAGAGGGAGAGAGATACCAGTACTTTGAATTATAAACCCCTTTATACCACTTGAAAAGCATTGACATTCCATTGAAAATAATCAGTTTATTTCACCAGATGAAAGCAAGCCAAACTAATGTTAATGGAAATCATCTCCTAGAATGGAGAGACATTCTTCATTTACATGTAGAATATGCACTCTTCCACTAATCTGTTTTCCCTCAGAATTTTGTGTCAATAAAATCCTCAACAAGCAAGAGAAGACTAACCTGACTCGCCAGATGAATTTCGTTCCGCCTAGCTCCACTTACATCCATCTGGGATCGGTTCCGTTGAGAGTGATTTCAGCACGAGATTGTATGGTAGAGCCAATCAGGACACAGGGCGGGAGTTTCATAGATGTGACGTAGCGTAGAAGCGACACGGGTTGGCTTCGATGTGAGTGGTTGAAGTAGCACGTCAATAGATGACGGACAAGTGGATTATCCAATCTTATGCAAGGATTTTTTAATAAGGCCCAGCCTTCTGAAGCACCACTCCAATAGATCGATCCCAGATGGAGGAGTGGAGCTAGGCGGAGTCAGGTTAAGAGAAGACTGAGCCACAGAGAAACCAAACTGCAAGCCTAAGAAGAATGAAATTCTATCTAACCCTAAAAAGAGATTATAATTTGGCAGCAAATCCTGACCAAGAACAGGCTCAATGACCACACCCTTGCAGTGGAAACTGGTAGACATAGAAAGACCTGGATGCCAAAAGAAGAAAGAATATGTGGTCACCGCCAGACAGGGAAGGTCCACTGTGAAAAGTATTGAGAATTAAGAACCTTTTTCTGTACATTTCTGAGATATAACAGACAGCTGTGGCATCTGATAGGACAGACGTCTCATTCATCCAGCCTGCTAGCCTGCTGAGATAGCTATCTTAAACACAACAACATTCTTAGATATGAGCACGGCATTCACACACACACACACACACACACACACACTAACACACACACACACACACACACACACACACACACACACACACGTTCAAAGACATGCACAGTCACCACTGCCAGGGTATTAATGGATTAATGTACTGAGGGAAGTAGAGGCTGATATTACAAAGGATTAGATCCCTGAGGTGCTGAGGCGACACAAGTGTGTGTGTGTGTGTGTGTGTGTGTGTGTGTGTGTGTGTGTGTGTGTGTGTGTATGTTTGCATGCATGTCTTCTTGTGTATATATCTGAATAGGTGTGTATGTGTGTGTGTGTGTGTGTGTGTGTGTGTATGTTTGCATGCATGTCTTCACATGCTATCGGGCTAAGGTATAGGCAACGTTTTAGACAGAAGCAAATCAACCCGCCATGACAAAAGACAGCAATTAAAGCGAGTTTTTCAAAAGCACAGAGAGCTGGACACAGATGGAACGCATGTCAGTCCAGTCAGCCCGGCCCCCAGCTGACTGACACAAGCGTAACTGACAGCCTGCAGTCCGAAGCCTCAGGGACCCAGACTCTGAGCCACTGCCACAACACATCTTCTGTTCTCATGGCCCCGTGCATGAGCGCTGGTAATATGATTTATTAAGACATATCTGATAGAAGAAATGCAGCACTTGCAGAAAGCATTATTGATAGTAATGTGATGGAATAGGCTGTACAATTCCTGATGTATGATAGACTTTGATCTGTTGATAATAAAATGTCTTATTAAGAGGACTTACAACAAATTATTATTTACAAACCTTCTGACCTAGTGACAATATTGTTTTATTTACCATTTAGGTTAAAATGTAGAATTTGGTTATATTGGATTCAGGAATGGAATTTATTCTTATGTTTGACATTTAGTTGTTTTTGCTATATCATGATGTAACTGGAAAAAAATGGAAGGTATAATAGAGGCAAAGAGCTAGGAACGCCATATTTGGGTACATCCTGTGAAGATATGACATCACCTTAAGCTCAGAGAAATTTGGAGCGGAACTCTGGGGAGAATAAAGAATGACCAGAAAGGTCAGGAAAGCAAAGGTTCCTGGTCTGTTTGTTGCCGGGGGAAATGGAACTTGAGGGTCTGCTGTGTGCTGAGTGATTTTTATCAGATTAATTGATTTTCACCTAATAAAGTAAAAATGTCTAAAAAAAAACTACCAATCTGCCGTTTGATTGATATTACCGGACATACATATTAAGAAATTTGAATAGTCATAAAAATGGAACTATCTGGGTTTTTTTTGCCAATTACTTCTTCATATGTTCTAATGATGATGAGGTTGCCTGAATATGGCGAGTCAAGTGCTTTACATGTAATCCATCATATGGATTTCACGACACTGAATGGTAGCAGGTCCTGGTTAGTAAATTGTTTTAAGAAGATATTGGGTAAATACTCAGTGACTCTTTAATTTCCCCAGTGGGAAGTGTGTGCGTGTGTGTGTGTGTGTGTGTGTGTGTGATTAACTTGGCAGGCATGGGAATATATTTCAGCACTTCTGGTGTAGTTTTTAATATTGTCACAACAGTAATTGACAGAGGAAGCTCATCTGTTTCCATGTGATAATCACACTGCAGGGGAAAGCTCACCATATCATACAAACAGTGGATTATACACACCCACCCACCCACACACACACACACACACACACACACACACACACACACACACACACACACACACACACACACACGATGGGACAGTGCACACCACTGTCACAACAAATTGTACAAACAAACCTAAATCACTCTAATGGGTTATTTTTCACACACACACATACACACAGTCACACACACACACACACACACACACACACACATACAGAGAGAGAGAGAGAGAGAGAGAGAGAGAGAGAGAGAGAGAGAGAGAGAGAGAGAGAGAGAGAGAGAGAGAGAGACCCACAGCTTCAGTTATATGTGAACTCACATAAAATAATTAGCAAGATCGAAAGTCACCCAGAGTGCTAAGAATCACAGAAGATAAAAAGAGCTGATGAGAGGAGAGTAGACTAGAGGAGAGGGGAGGAGAGGAGAGGAGAAGACTAGAGGAGAGGAGAGGAGAGGAGAGAAAAGGAGGAGACTAGAAGAGGAGAGGAGAGGAGGAGACTAGAAGAGAGGAGAGGAGAGGAGAGGAGAGGAGGAGACTAGAGGAGAGGAGAGGAGAGGAGAAGAGAGGAGAGGAGAGGAGAGGAGGAGACTAGTGGAGAGGAGAAGACTAGAGGAGAGGAGAGGAGGAGACTAGTGGAGAGGAGAGGAGAGGAGAGGAGAGGAGAAGAGAGTAGAGGAGAGGAGGAGAGGAGAGGAGAGGAGGAGACTAGAGGAGAGGAGAGGAGAGGAGAAGAGAGGAGAGGAGGAGACTAGTGGAGAGGAGGAGACTAGAGGAGAGGAGAGGAGAGGAGAGGAGAGGAGAGGAGAGGAGAGGAGAGGAGAGGAGAGGAGGAGACTAGTGGAGAGGAGAGGAGGAGACTAGAGGAGAGGAGACACACACACAAACACACACATTACTCACCCATGGGCGTGCCGACTCCGTAGGCCTTAGAGTCAATGAGGCCCCCTATCTGCGTGAGGTTGCAGTTGCGCTGCGTGACGAACTCGATAGTGGTGGACTCCATGAGGAAGGCGTAGTCCGAGGTGAGCACGCGGTGGATGCCCTCGTCCACGCTCTTCACCACCACCGACTGCCGCCGGCTGTTCATGAACTCCCACATCTTATCATAGGTGGAGATCTTCGTCTTCTGCGGGGAGGGGGAGGGGCATTAAGCACAAAAACAAACAAAAAAACAAATCCCACAATCACACTCGCACAGGCTGGATACACACACTTACAGTACTCACACACAGGTACACACACACACATAACACACACACACATCCACACACAGGCACCTTAAAGAAGGTCATGGTGGCCCCTCCCTCCACCAGGCCGTAGAGGATCTTAGTCTGCTTGGCGAGGTCGTCGGCCGAGTCGATGGGCGACTCCATGCGCTCCACGGTCAGGAAGGCGGCCAGATTGGCTGTGTATGACGAGATGATGATGAGGGTGAAGAACCACCAGATCCCGCCAACAATCCGCGTGGACAGGGCCTTAGGCATCAGCTCCGAACCTGAGAGAGGGACAGAGAGAGAGAGAGAGAGAGAGAGAGAGAGAGAGAGAGAGAGAGAGAGAGAGAGAGAGAGAGAGAGAGAGAGAGATTTTTGTGTACATGTAATTGAGCTTTGGCAATAATGTTATTGAAATGTTCATGCCAATAAAGCTTTCTTGAATTGAATTGAATTGAAAGAGAGATGGAGAGAAAGATAGAGGGAGGGAGGGAGAGAAAAAGAAAAATGTAAGGAGAGAGGTTGGAAGACAGGAAAGGAATGACACAGACAGAGGTGGAGAGAGAAAGAAGGATAAACAGGGAGAGATGGATGGAGAAGGAGCAAAAAAAGGGCAGGAGAAAGAGAGAGAGGGATGGAGAAAGAGAGAGAGGGTAGGAGAAAGAGAGAGAGGGTTGGGGAACAAGAGAAGGAGTAGGAGAATGAGAGAGAGGGATGGAGAAAGAGAGAGGGAGTAGGATAATGAGAGGGATGGAGAAAGAGAGAGAGAGGGATGGAGAAAGAGAGAGTAGGAGAAAATGAGAGAGAGGGTGAGAAGGAAGAGGACAGGGGCAAGAGAAAGAGAGAGAGGGTGAGAAGGAAGAGGACAGGGGCAAGAGAAAGAGAGAGAGGGTGAGAAGGAAGAGGACAGGGGCAAGAGAAAGAGAGAGAGGGTGAGAAGGAAGAGGACAGGGGCAAGAGAAAGAGAGGTCAGGAGGGGGGGGTGAGAGAGTGATGAGAGAGAAGAGACAGTGAAAGAGGAGAAAACACAGAGGCGGGTTGACAGGCAGACAGAAGAGTGAGAAGGAGGGAGAGAGAGAGAGAGAGAGACAGAGAGAGAGAGCCAGAGGAGAGAGAGAGAGAGAGAGAGAGACAGAGGTGAGAGAGAGAGAGAGAGAGAGAGAGAGAGAGAGAGATAAAGAGACAGAGGAGAGAGAGAGAGAGAGAGAGATAAAGAGGAGGATGCAGGAAAATGAGGAGTGAGAAAGAGGGAGGGTGCAAGAGACGTGAGAA
>NW_027468859.1:4252120-4259620 GCF_046254945.1 Alosa pseudoharengus
GTTAAAGGGCTATGTTGCCATTTCTTAGCTTATTAGAAAACTGCTGACCAAAAAAATTATGAAAAATGTAAATCAGAGAACAACAGAATGGTTTCTAACTATGACCAGCCCCCAGGCATTTCTCTGCTGTAGAGGCAGCTCCAGCTTATGTCACCTGTGAGGTCAATTCCTCCTTTTGCCCTACAGGGCGACAACCAATACGAGCACTATGCACCCAGTCACACTATTACCTAGCAATGACAAACAGCACGCAACACACCACATGTCAGTCACACTGTTACCTGGCAATTACAAACAGCACGCAACACACCACATGTCAGTCACACTGTTACCTAGCAATGACAAACAGCACGCAACACACCACATGTTAGTCACACTGTTACCTGGCAATTACAAACAGCACGCAACACACCACATGTCAGTCACACTGTTACCTGGCAATTACAAACAGCACGCAACACTCCGTATGTCTGTCACACTGTTACCTGGCAAATTACAAACAGCACGCAACACACCATACATGGGTCACACTGTTACCTGGCAATGACAAACCGCATGCATTACACCATGTGTCTGTCACACTGTTCCCTGGCAAATTACAAACAGCACACAACACACCATGTGTCTGTCACACTGTTACCTGGCAAATTACAAACAGCACGCAACACACCATGTGTCTGTCACACTGTTACCTGGCAAATTACAAACAGCACGCAACACACCACACATAGGTCACACTGTTACCTGGCAATGACAAACAGCACGCAACTGACACCCAAGCAAGCGAGCAGAATATACAGCCAGATGTCGGGCGAGAGTGGGTTGAGGAAGGAGAAGACGCCGGGGTTGGTGCCGTTGGGCTTGCGGTAGAGAATACTTATCCCCAATGTCATAAAAGGCTTGGAGAAGTCGATGACCTTCTCCCGCACGTAGCTGATGGTCAGGGGGGCCACCGCCAGGTCCACTTTCTGTCCACAGCAGGGAGAGAGAGAGACATGAGGGGGGAAAAGGGAGAAAGAACCAATCAGAGGTGGGAATATCGATAGTTGAGTCACAATGGGTCAGGTCAATTGGTCAATGTTAAATGTTGTTCACATTAAATGTAGAGCCTAGAGGTTACTTGGCAATACAACTAGCACATAGCATTTTAGTTTATCTCATTTTTCTTGTTTTGAATTTGCCCACTGCACACTAGATATCACTAGTTTTTACTTAGCAAAAGTTTTGAGGTGAGTTTTAAAGAACTGTTTTGAAGGAGTAAAGTCAAAACCCCACAAAAAAAGACACATTTCCACCTGGGATAAGTATTAGAAGCACAAGACGTGAATTCTTATGCAACAGTAAATAGCATATTATGGGAAAATAGCGCCACTGCATTGACATGAAGAGTTGACACCCCAAGCAGCTGACACCACAACTCTCTCACTCACAATCACACCTACTGTAAACAGACGAATCCACCATTTAACAATCAATCGCTGAATCAATACTCATTTATGGCCTCTTAAAAAATAAGTCTTCAGAGTCAATTGAGTGGCCCACTGTGAATCATTTCATTACCACCAGCCTACAAAGCTGTACACTCACTCATAGCACAGCGGGAGACATGTCCCAGTAGAGACGCACAGACTGCACAATGAGGCAGAAAAATAGATTCTCCAGTTGTAAACAGTAAAGCACAATTTCCGTCCCCGTACTGGCTTGTTCTCATTGCAAAGACAAATGGAACCCTAAACTATTGTATTATTCTATTACAGAACCCTAAACTATTGTATTATTCTATGAAGATTGCACACAACTTAAAGTACATATAACACTTATACAACTGCGTTCATGTGAAGAGCAAAGACTTTACTGTACATGTTTTGATTTATTGACACATTGAGTAAAAATCCATTTTTATAATTTTTGTGTAAGGTGCTGCTTGGTCTTTATTACACAGACAACCTCTACATGAACCCATGACACAGAGGAGCAAGTCCAGCACTCCTTCATGTCTAAGGTATGAGCTACACCAGGCGCGTAACTGAAGCGTTCCGTTCGCGACGCGTAAAATCCATTTTAGATGAATGGTCTATTTTTTTTCGAACGTACGCCCTATTGTCGCGTCTGGTGTAGTTACTTCCATTGATTATAATGGAAGCTAATTGTTGCAGCAGACGCAGCGCGAACGGAACGCTTCAGTTTCGCGCCTGGTGTAGCTCATACCTAAGACAAACACATCTAGAATGTATCCCTTTAAAATCAGGTTATGTGGAAAAAAAATTAAAAAACATTCTAAAGGAAGTTTTCCCTTATTTGGCTGACGTTATACAGTAAGTATGTTCTTGCAGCAGAAAGAGAATGACCTTTATGCAGGCAATATGACTGAAACTGTCAACTGTTAAATGTCACTATTAGTTGCTGTGAACAAAAGTGCCTGCTAACAGCCATAAACATAAACATGAGAAAATAACTCTTCTTGCATCCTTTCCAAAGCACGTTCTCATTGTAGAGGCAAGGAGAACCTTCTCTGCTTTGCTTCGCGCTGAGCAGAGAACCGTCAGAGCACCTTTTCTGTAAGAACCAAGCAGGTCCCCCCTCCTCCTCCCCCCTCGTGACATTAGGACCATGTGACCAGGCACATCTGCAGAGCTCATCAGCTGTCTATTCTCTGCGGGTCCTTTCTGGGTCAGTGTGTATCTGCCCGCTCCACGGGCGTCTGCCTGCTGCCTGATCATAATTCACATCACGACCCCAGCACAAGTAATCACCAGAGGAGCACTAATGATGGACGACTGCTTAGGGCCCTACTTTGCATGTGTGTGTGTGTGTGTGTGTGTGTGTTTGTGTGTGTAAGTGTGTGTGGTCAATGCTACCTGTGTGTGTGTGTGTAGCAGTGACGCATGGCGTGGGCATGTAGGTATGCAAATGTATGTGCCTCCATCTGTGCCTGTACATGTCTCTGTGCCCATGTGTACATGTGCATACCTCTGCCACCACACTCATTAAATGATCCTCATCACTCATTTACATACACACACACACACACACACACACACACACACACACACACACACACACGTGAGAGAAAGAAAGGCAAGGCAAGGAGATGTTTTTCCCAGCCACAGTGATTTGAAAACTGCTCTGATCTTTCTCATTAAGACAGGAATTAGTTTGAAAAACACTAAACAGAAATGAGGAAGACACTTCTTCCTCCTCCTCCTCCACTTCCCCCTCCATCTCCTCTTCCACACTGAAGCTCTAGTAGTCATTTGAGAACAGCTCTAATCTTTATTATGCTTATTCTTATTTTTATTCTTCTAGTTCTAATACTTCTTCTTCTTCATGTTCTTCTTCTTCCCCCTCCTTCTCCTGTCATCATCCTCCTCTTCCTCCTTCTCCCCCTCCTCCTGTCCTCCTCCCCCTCCTCCTCTTCCTCCTCCTCCTTCTCCTCCTTTTCCTCTTCCTCCTTCTCTTTTTCCTGTCCTCCTGTCCTCCTCCCCCTCCTCCTGTCCTCCTCCCCCTCCTCCTCTTCCTCCTCTTCCTCCTCCTTCTCCCCCTCCTCCTGTCTTCCCCCCTCCTCCTTCTCCTCTTCCTGTCCTCTTCCTCCTCCCCCTCCCCCTCTCCTCCTCCTCTTCCTCCTCCTCCTCCTCCTCTTTCCCACTGAACCTCCTGTAGTGATGTGAGAACTGCTCAAACCCAAAGGCATTAAGCCCCGTGGCTGAATAATAAAATAAAACATTTCAGAATGTTATTGCTGTAATGATTTCCCACTCTGGTTCCCAACTAATGACTGGCTGACTGGAGACACCGGAGTCACATAAAAAGCCACATCAAGTGTTGTGTGTGAGAGAACACACAGTGGCATTGCAGATTACTTTAAAAACTCAGTGTGTAGTAAGCAGAGCCAGTCCCTGGCACACAATATAGTGTTTAAAAATACAAGGTCATGCAGAGGCAAGCTTTTATGAAACGCTGTGTCAAACCAATCCCATATCCATAATCGACCAGTGTCCATTTGGACCTCTGGGGCATGAAGGGGTAATGGACTATATGATTGACTGGAGTATGCATGAGATCCTTAAGTTCAATGACCATTCCGGTGGCATTCAGAGTGCATACACACACAGACACACACACATACACACACACAAACACACACACACACACACACACACACACACACACACACACACACACACACACACACACACACCAGTGGCGCAAAAAGTGGGTATGCGCTATATGCGGCGCATAGGGGCGCAGCTCCATGGGGGTGCCAAAGCGATGGTAAAAAAATAAAATAATATATTTGGTATTTTCTATATGTAGCTACTGCTGTCCGTCTAAATCATTTCAACATTTTCTCAATGTTCTATAACATTTTAGAGGACTAACAGGCTAGAGTAGGCGCCCTATCTCATAAGATTCCATCAGAAGAGGGAGTGGGGGCGCCGTGAGCGCTGGGCGAGCAGATAGGCCTACGAGTAGTGAGTTGCCGTCTATGGAAAAAGATGGATACAGCAAAAAAAAGCTCTTGACGACTAAAAATAGAAAAAGAAAGAGGGAAAAGGAGATGGCATGTCAAGGGATGCAACAGCAGTTAAATAAGTGGACGGTGAAAGGCAACAGGTAGGATTTAAAGTGATGACGTCTGTACTTGGAGGCTTGCAAATATGAATGTTAACAGACTAACTAGCGTTTGTTAAGCATAATGACGATTGAAACATAGCCTATTCCATTCAGATAGCTAGGTGGCTACCATGCTCATACTGCACTTTTAATGGCCAACTGCAAACAGAAATGTCATGCTAGCAGCAACTCATTACATGTTTCCATATCATTACAATGAAGGCTCCTTGTAATAACTTAATATTGTGTTGTCAATGTGGTGCAAACAAACAAGGCGCCTATCAGCCTTATCCATTGTGAGCAATAGCTGGCAAAAGGACGTTATGAGAACCGTTTAGACTCTCTTAAAGTGGCAATGCACCATTTATCTATAGGCTACTTATCAAGTATACCATCAAGTTAAACATCAAATTGGCAGCATTTCTTTAAAAACATATTCAATAGACACTATAGACTTTTGTTTTGATTTAGTTCTTTGTGTTTTTTTTTTTTTTTTTTGGGGGGGCGCCAATATTGTTGTTGCATACCCCTCAAAAATGGGTAGCTACGCCCCTGACACACACACACACACACACACACATAAACGCACACACACACACACACACACACACACGCACACACACACACACACACACACGTACAGTATGGGAATGAACACATAATCCATGACGTCTTAGGGTATCAGTTTTGCAAACTACATCTACCTACCTAACTACACACACACACACACACACTCACATGATCTATAAGCTCCCGGACCATGCCGTTCCATTGGCCACTGCTCTCCTCCAGAGACCCATACATCCCGTCCTCCACCAATCGGATATCGTAGCGGAAGCCCAAGATGGTCGACAGCTCTCTCAGAAGGTCAATGCAGTAGCCCTCGAAGCGGTCATTGCCATACAGAGGCTTGTCTGACTTCTTAAACATGACATATGGCTCCTCCTGGGAAAGAAACAGGGAGATGTAGAGTGGAGGGACAGAGAGAAAGAGAGAAAGAAAGAAAGAAAGAAAGAAAGAAAGATAGACAAAAGAAAGAAAGGAAGAAAGACAAAAGAAAGACAGACAGAAAGAAAGGGAATGAGTTAGTAAATGAAAGAATGATTGAATTAATGGAAGACGCTTGAGTAACTGTACACCAGATGTAGACGTGGCAGTCGTCTCTCCTCATATCATATCACTGACACCATGGAGTAGAACTAGAGATGGACTCTGGCAGTGTTACTGCAACAAGTGCAGGATCCAGAGTGACCTGCAGGCGCCGAATGAAGTTAATCGAATGAGCTGCATGGCTAAATCTCACACAGGCCCCGGGGCCAAGCACTTGACGTGCACGCCACAATGAATTCATTCATGCCCGCATCTCTGAGCCACTTACCCCCAACTAATGTTGAATGATAAGTCTTATTCTCCTAGTGTCCCGTTCTTAATGAGAGGGCCACCGTTAATAGACAGCAGGAAAAGGACGTGGCGAAGGAATAGCTCATAAAGCCACAGAGCCCTGCCTAGCTCATGAGATGCATGCTAATGAAGCGGACCAGTTTCTATGAGGAAAAGTGGGGCTCTTCATATATGGAGAGAGAGAGAGAGAGAGAGAGAGAGAGAGAGAGACTGTAGCCCCGTTTACGTGAACATTTTTGTTCTAATGGGAATGAATTTATTTCGATCATTCAATCCAGATATATTGTTTAAAGTGTACATGACTGTTACAAAGATGTTACAAACAATCCAAATAAGTGTTTACATGGCAATTGGAACGGACTACACCGCCCCTTTCAATCCCATTGGAATTCCAATTTCATTTTTTTACGATCAAGGTGTTTCCATGAGTATCTCAATTCTGATTGAGGCATGAATCCTATTCTAAAGTTATTCAATGTGCCCATGTAAACCCACCTAATGAGACAGGTTTAATCTAAATGTGACGCAGGGGGATTGTCTGGAGGTTGCATATACACTGCATGGACACACACCCACACACACACACACACACACACACACACATGAGGTTGCATATACACGGCATGGACACAGCTTGGATACTTGTTGGAGTTGGACTTTTAAAATGCTTGTAGCCCTATAAAATGAAGGCTTTTTACCATTTCAATCCACTGGAGTGCCTGGGTATGGATTTTACATGCAAAGAACCTTTCTGACATAATTTCACCATTACTTTCTCTTAAAGTCTGATCTGCTGTGGGTCGTACCAATATGGTGATGACCTTCAGGGACCTGTTGGCCAGCGAGTCTGTGACGTTGCTGGAACCTTTGCCCTTGTGGCTCTCAGTCATATTCAAGCCGTTTAGAGGATCCCACGTTCCAATCTAAGGGGGTGAAGCACACAGACAGGCTCAGTATGCAGACACAGAAGAGGTGTTCTACCCAGGATTACGAATAAGAAAGAGCATGCGCTCACACACACACACACACACACACACACACACACACACACACACACACATGCATGCGCACGCGCACACACACACACAAAAATACACACACACACACACACAGGTGTGCACACACACACACACACACACACACACACACACACACACACACACACACACACACACACACACACACACACACAGACACACGCACACACACACCATGTTTATGACACCATTATTTGACCTCTTCATCATACAGACTGAGACAGACATGTCATCAACATGCCATGGGGCAGTCTGTTATTTGTCATTGTGATAGTACAGTAGATGTCAGAATCATTATAACAATGTCATGACATCATCATATCATATCTCTCTTTAACACACACACAGGCACACAAGCAGACTCACACAAACACACACTCTTTTTCTCTCTCTCTCTCTCTCTCACACACACACACACACACACACACACACACACACACACACACAC
>NW_027468859.1:4264620-4284620 GCF_046254945.1 Alosa pseudoharengus
ATTTTAGCAATCTAAAAGGCATGGTCACTAGCTAATAGCTTAATTAAATGTAGGGGTTTGTCCAGTCCACATTGCGGGTGGTTTTGTTATCGAACATTATCAAACGTCGGGCGGATGGCGCAACAAGGTGGTTCCTAATCAGTTATGGGTGTGTTTTGGGCATAACATCATTTAAACCAATGAGAATGACATCTGTCATTCCCTTTAATAGCAAGCAGCAAAACTTCGGTAACACATTTTACTTGACAGTATCGACATAATGGTGGGTTTCCACACAGCGAAATACCTCGCGATTTTCGGCCTGCGAAATTTCACCTCGGGGGCGTGACGGCCAAACCGCTAACCTTTTGACTGCAGTGTCTAGTCAGTGGTTGCAAGCGAGCTAATTAGGCTAATTAAAATGTTTAAGTACTTAATGAAGGTATCCAGGGGTCTTTATGCCTCGACTAAGTTGATGTTGCCTATAAACAACAATGCATGTTCATAGAAACAACAAGGTCAATAAGACATAATATATTTCATACCTGTGTTGCAGCATGTAGCCTAGCTGTCTAGCTAGGTTTACAATGCAATCCAATGTCCTAAAAAACTAGCATTTCGTCTGTCAGCTAGCTAAAAAGTTTGAGTGTTTAAACTAACATATATAGTGGTCTATTTAGTGGTGTATGTGCTCTGACTAAGTTTGTGTGGCATATAAACCACAATTCGTGTTGATACAAGTGCCAATGTTCGTGTAGAAACATTTTAATCACATACAAATTTTTGTGTTACAGCTCAGGTAGTCTCCGCCATCTTGGTCAGACTTTTTTGTAACTCCCGCCTCCAAACACAAAGACGCGGACCTGATTGGTTCTCGAATGGTCCTCATTTAAATAAAGTTAAACTTTGGCCAACTTTCTTTCGCCTGCCTCGGCGATTCACTCTCATTTCGCCCAACCAGTCTCCATTCAACCTCAATGAGAGCGACGCGCTCTTACCTGATCACGTAACATCTGAGTCAATGGGCTTCTCCAGTGCCAAAAAGACAGAACATGGTCAAGCAAATAATTTTTGTTTCATAAAAATGTATTTGTTTTATGATGTAACCTTTGCAGAATATTTCTCATCCTTTGCTACTGAATGTCCAACTGTTCCAGGTTACACAAATACGGGTCAGCTGAATGTAGGCTAGTTTACCTCCCAGTGTTAAACTGAGTGATTACGAATACTTCACAACTTGTATAGTAAAGTGACATTCGATGTAGACTTCATAAGATATTCATGAAATATTTACAAAGGCTGGAGAGAAGAACAGCAATGCTGCTTTGCGATTGTTGGACTTTTATTTTGACAAGTTGTCGTCGTTCCGTCTTCCACATTCATGAAAGGTTTGGTATGAATGTTGATTCATGTCTCATGAAACAGTCATGAATGCTTTATGTGCAGTTTATGACAGCTGCTATAAATGTGTTATGAACTCACCTGTCAAGTAAAGTGTTACCCCTAATCCTAACCCTAATCCTAACCCTAACTTGTTATGACAAAAAACGAATGTCACTTAATAACAGAAGTGTTATGTCATAAACGTTTATGACTTGTTTATGACACGTTCATGACAGTGTCATGTCACTCTTAAGTAGATTTCAAGTAAAGTGTAACCAAATCTTCAAACAGCGCATCGGTATTTGATATTCAGTGGGATTCACGCGAGACCGCATGGAACAGGTATTCCACTAAACCATGCTTTACTAAAACCTAGCAGAGTATAGCCTACACGCATCTGCACTCGTCTATTATTTGAACTCTTTGGCAAAGTGAAACTAACTTCACTGTGGTGTCATAGTCAACGACAAAACAGTTATACACAGTTAATTACTTTCACTATTGACTGACAATGGGTTACCATCAAAAACCTGAAAAAAGCAACACTTACCCCAATAATGTTCGAAATCTAAGTACATTTATCCTGCAGAGGATTTGCTTCTTACATCTCGTGACAGTACGTCTTCAGCTGTGCTTCATATGCACTTTTCGCTATAGACCAGGTTTTTCTTGGTCAGTGGCGTAATGCTTTTTAAATAGTGTAAGATAGTGATTTTTTGATAATGCGCTAGCCCACATCTTAGGTTGTTGATTGTCACACCTCTGAGCGAATTGTTCGTGTCGCGAAAATAGGGCCCTCAGTCTCTCATCATTTCAATATATGCAAAAATACATGTTTGGATGTTTCACCAAAAATGCCTCAAGCCTTGGCTTTGCGTTATTGACTACTATATGCAGACGTATAAGCTTGTAAGAGATGATCATTATTATTACGGTATTGGTGACTTTGAACATGGTTCAGTTATCAGACATATTTCTGAGCTGCATGTTTTAACAGGGTTAACAAGACACAAGATAAGAACCCCCAAACGTATCCGCATAAACTCTAGATTCCCAATTGACAGTGTGACTGTGTGTGTGTGATGTGTGTGTGTGTGTGTGTGTGTGTGTGTGTGTGTGTGTGTGTGTGTGTGTACATGTATGTGTGTGTGTGTATTCAAGCATGTATGGAGCAGCTGTGTGTGTTGAAGTATTGCTGAGCTAATGATGGCTTCTGGCTTTCTTGAGTGTGTGTTTGTGTGTGTGTGTGTGTGTGTGTGTGTCTGTGTGTGTGTGTGTGTGTGTGTGTGTGTGTGTGTCTGTGTGTCTGTGTGTGTGTGAGGAAAAGAGAGAACTGGTTAGAGGGAGTCTGCGTGAGCACTGATGTATCACTGATCCATAATGGCTTCTAGCTTTGTCATCTGTCACCAGGAGTGCCTGTCTGACTGTGTGTGTGTGTGTGTGTGTGTGTGTGTGTGTGTGTTTGTGTGTGTGTGTTTGTATGTATGTGTGTGTGTGTGTGTGTGTGTGTGTGTGTGTGTGTGTGTGTGTGTGTGTGTGTGTTTGTGTGTGTGTGTTTGTGTGTGTCTGTGTGCGTTTGTGCATGTGAAGAAGTTGTGTATATATTGTTGTACCTTAATCTGCTTATGTGTGTGTGTGTGTGTGTGTGTGTGTCTGTGTGTGTGTGTGTGTGTCATTATACATGCAGACCTTGCTCTTCTTGTACAACTCCTGGCTAATAGTTACAGGAGAAAGAAGCACCCTGTGGCTTTGTGTGTGTGTGTGTGTGTGTGTGTGTGTGTGTGTGTGTGTGCGTGTGTGTGCGTCTTTGTGTTATTCCTTTAAAATGCCTAGTGGTTTGATATTATAACTAGAGAATGTAATTCCAGGGAATTATGAGTGCATGAAAATGCAGAAATGGCTGCTGAATAAAATATTGTTGAATATTGTTTAAAATATAATCCAAGTAAAAAGATGGAGGGTAGGCAGAGGAAACAGTTGGCGGGAGACATAGTTGATGACAAATGACGGTTGGAATAGCTAAACAGTTAAATAGTTGAGTAGTTTAAATGGTTAAATTATTTAATAGGGAATAATTGTAGTGAGGACTTTTATTTTGAAATAGTTGTGGGCAAAGGAAACAGATGGCGGGAGTCATAGTTGATGACAACTGACAGTTGGAATGGTTGAACAGTTAAATAGTTGCTTAAATTATTTAATAGGGAATAATTGTAGTGGGGACTTTTATTTTGAAACAGTTGTGGACAGAGGAAACAGTTGAACAGGATCTGTAGTCTTAAGAGAGCCAGATTGTATGCTTAACCCTTACAAGCCCGACCATTCTAATTTCGTTAAAATTTTAACGATGACCAATCATCTAATATCTCAGCTGTCCAATGACTGATTTTATTTCTGAAATCTTCCCCGTAATGCTGACAACATAAGCTTCAATTTGATATGATTGGTTAAGGGATTTATGGCGCGAAATGTTTTGGATACTTGAAGATGAGTCGTGAAAAAAAGTTTTCACGTCAGTCGTACATTTTGACATGGACCGCCAGATGCCACCTGCACTTCGTTGGAGTTTACCTCGACTGGAAACCGCACAGCTGGATAAACTGAGGTAATATATGTTTTTACATCGTTTCTAGTTATGGTTAATCTTAATTTGTAGTCATAAAATCATGTTATTTGACAGTAATATGCTTTCTCATCAGCGTCAACATTATGGCATAGCGGGGGCTAAGTGCATCGTCATGTAACTTTAGCTAGCTGCATTACTCTGAACTGCTTGCAGTATTCTCGTTTGCTTTTGATATCAGTTATTTTCATTTGACAATTTCATTTAAAAACCTGTTAGTATATAACCTGTTAGTAAGTTTGTTTTCTGGTACCAATTTGCTTGTTAGGTAAGCATTATATTGGCAAGTCAGTATAGCATACCAAAGCTGAATAAATTAATGGGCGCCGCGTTTCTAAGTTGCGTTCTCTTACCTGAAATAAGTTGAGCGATATTTTTACTCCTCTCAATATGTAGTTGTAGAAAACAAGATGTGAAATCACGGATTCTGTCAGAAATGTAGTGCTAATTAACTTATTGCCTCTCCTCGGGTTGTTACCTCGCTAGGCAGTTTGTAGTGAACTGTTTTACCTTGCTAACTTCTAAATGACAAACATCAGACATGCTTGTCTCATCATTTTCTAAGATGGCATGACTTGATATTCTACTCTTCTCAATATGTAGTTATAGAAAACATGATGTGAAATCACATATTATGTCAGAAATGTCATTGCATTTCAGCAGTTAGTTACTAGGTGAAATGTAATCTGTCTTTATCTTAATGCCAGCCAGGAAAACAGATTTAGGGTAGCTAAACCCATGTGTAATAAAATGACTTTTCATACTTCTAAATATTTTTGAGTTATTCAGAATGCTTCAATAGTTTAGGCTACCTCTTCTTGTGTATGTATGTGCACACACGCATGCATCTGTAGTTTTGTGATTTTATTTTTTAAATTAATAAAGGTATTACATTTGTATGATTTTACTGTTGTTTCAGATGGAGGATGGCAAGACCTACACAGACCTCCTTGCAGGCCTGAAGAGGTAGCTGACGGCTGATGAGCTTGCGCTCACAATGTTGAAGACCATGTTGTTGTTGTCCCAGGCATATGTGTGGTTTTACCAACCGGAACGGGTGGGAGGTTGTGCTTAGTAGGCCGTCGTATGCAAACACACAGTGCAGGGGCATGGTACGAAGAGACCCCAGAAGAGTTTCACAGTTTTCTGGGATTGATCATTGACATGGGACTTCAGTTCCCTCCCTAATATCCATTGCTACTGGGGAACCAAGTCTCCAGGGATCAGGGAGTGTTGACCAAATGAGAAATACATATTGTGTACACTTTTTCTCCATTGACATTGCCGTTGTCAGTAGTTTCTTATTATTTCAAGTAGGGCTGCACGATATATCTAAAATCTATCGTTATCGCGATATCTTGCACTCGCTTAACATTTGCGATGGACATACCACACATTTTTTGTGCCATGCGCATTCCATACAGTCTATGGTGTATTCACATTCTGAATGTCAACATATTTTACCAAACCGATGCTGTCATGCTGCCCTAGAAGCCCGTCCCCTACCAGTTTAGGTGTGTGGTGTTTTAGGTGTTGAGGCAGGAGCTAAGTCGTGATGGCTGAAGATAGTGAGTCGAGCGAGGTAGGCTACACTTAGGTGAAGAGGAATTAGTGACTAAAAGGAAAAGCACGTCTGTTATGGAAATATTTTGGTTTTATTAAGGATGACGTGTTACAAACACATCGCCAAATGCGTCCTTCTCCACTGTGTTAAAATAAACAATTTCTTTCGTTATAGTTATAGGATCAGAAGATATCCGTCTTTCACTGTAAGGCTTGTATTTCATGATTTGCATTTAGCCCCAGACAGCAGCAGAGAGGTAATCAGGATTTGTTATTTGTAAAAGTTGTTAAGCCTACTTCGTTGGACTGTGTGATCGCAACTCCTTACTTTCACTTTCCGCTGCACTCGGTATGCCGGTAGCCTAATAATGTGGGATGCGTATGAGGTTGGAGAAAAACATGAGGTGGAAATATTTAAATATCGCAACTTATATCATTATCGCAGTACTCAATAATGTAATCGCATATCGCATGTTTTCCTAATATCGTGCAGCCCTAATTTCAAGTTTGGCAATGCAGAATCTGGTGTTGAACCTAGATTTGGTAGCTACAGCCAGAAAGACTTTGGAGAAAATCTATCACAACAGCTGGCAGGCATTTCCGTCAAAATTTCAGCCTCGCCTTCAGCTGCTCCAACTACTACTCTGTCGTCTTTTCATCAAGTACATATTCCTGTACAGCAGGAGCCAAAGAAAAATTGTTGGCTTTGTTATAAAAACAACACATAATAACACTAAAGTAGCTTGTATGGCCTGGAGTTTAGCAGTAGGTGACTTTGTTTTTTTGGTAAACAAAATTGCTGTCAGATTTGGCATTCTACAGAAGGGGATGCGTTTCGTTTTGAGTCATAGGTCTTCTGTGTTTAACCTTCAGGTTCCCCACCCCACCTTTCCCTATCCTCCTCTGTGTGTGTGTGTGTGTGTGTGTGTATGTGTGTGTGTGTGTGTGTGTGTGTGTGTGTGTGTGTGTGAGTTTGTGTGTATATGTGTGTATGTGTTTATTCTCAACAGGCTTGTTCTATATAATCCACTTTCAAATGTTTAGAACACATTGATTTTTGAGTGATGAAGTTGATTGTATTCCTAGCTTTTCATAAATAATACATTTTATAGATGTATATCATTTTCATATTACACTAATTTATATAAGGAAGTTGTATCTGTTGAATCAAATGTATTTTATGTCTCTATTCAGAATTGATCTTCAATAAATATACAGTATACTTACTTCCTGTATTACTGGTAAGGTACATGTTTTTATTTTATATATCATTATTATTGACTGTAGCATTTGCTTATATACAAATAAATGGTTTATTCTTATGGACCAAATAAATCTAAACCATTGTGTCTGACTTCATTATTAGTTTTTATGCATACTTTCATGTTTTTGGTGAGAAAGAGAATGTGAATTCTGTCAACATTCTAAATCCTGTTTCCTGCATTTTTTTACACTGATCACTAAATGTATCATAACTTTTGAAAGGTTAATGATATTCCAATTCAGTCTTTTTTGTTAAATAGCCCACAACTTGCTGAACATGTCATACACTCTACATTTTTCTCTATCTTGTATAGAAATATGATGAAAATTCATTTTTATGTGAATGAAATTAAATTTTAACGAATTCCGGTATACATTTGGAGAGGATTTTGAAAGACTGTTCATTACTATATCAACATTACCATATGTATTTTACATCATTTGATAGAACTGATCCTTCTGATTACAATGGTATGTATATCCCATTGATGGTATGTATTATACTCAAGAAATAAGGTTTTTTGTGTAAGGAGGTCATCCAGCACCAAAAATGGAATGTTCGGCACGGGCACGAAAGGGTTAAAGCCTGAGACAGACAGTTGCTAGAGGTGGCCGGAACACTTGCCATAGGATTCTAAGTGCCCTATTGTGATGCCATAATCGCCAATGTTAAGTCTATGGGGTAATTTTTAGTAGTTTTTAATTAATAGTTCAAAAAGTATAAAAGTTACAAAGTTGAAAAATGCATAGCTTAAAGGAACCGTATGTAAGATTGTGGCCAAAACGGGTACTACAATCACTTTCAAATTACTGTAGAGCGGTGTATCCCCTTCCCCTCCCCTCTGACTGGCAGAGTTGGCAACCGGATGACGAAACACTACTGACTTTGTGATTAGTAGATAGGTGGAGGGTGGCGCATTAGGCCAAAACACAACATGACAACATCAACATCAGTTGAGGGCTGCAACTTCACTTTTTAAATGACAATATCCTGGCCAGACTACTGTTGTCAGTGATATAAGTATTTGAAAAGAACATGATTTCTTAATGTCTAGTGACATATCAGGGCAATTTTATGATTAATTGAAATACATTTTTTACATACGGTTCCTTTAAGTCACCTATGTAAGACCTACGCAACACAGTTTGAACAAAGTTTCTACGTCAAACGGTTGAAGCCACATTAAACGCACAAATACGTATGAAGAAAAATAATAAGAATAAATTTGATAACAGTAGAGTCCATGAGGACAAGCCAAGAAGAGGAAAATGAGGAGGAAGAACTGAGAGGATGTCAGTGAGAGAGAAAGAGAGAGAGAGAGAGAGAGAGAGAGAATGATGGTGAGAAGAAACAGACAGACACATGGACAGACGGGATGAGGGGTGACTAACATTCATCCTGTCTGCTGTGTGTGTGTGTGTGTGTGTGTGTGTGTGTGTGTGTGACTAACATTCTCCCTGTCTGCCGTCTGGCTTGCTTGCGACACCGACTCCCTCTGCAACCCGTTTCCATGGAGACGCTTTCCCTCCAGAGGAACTGTTGCTCAGGCGGACGTCTATAAATATGCACCCCAGATTTCACCTAATCTCACATTTACATGCACATACATCAGCCTATAGATCAGATGATCAGATGCACACACACACACACACACACACACACACACACACACACACACACACACACACACACATACATCAGCCTATAGATCAGATGATCAGATGCACACACAAACACACACACATACTGTACACCACCAATGACAACCATATGCACAGACTCAGGAGCCAGTAGCTGTATAAATTTAAGACCTACAATTATATATTCATGTACAGCTCTGGAAAGAGACCACTGCACATTTTCTGATGTAATCCTGCTGTTGCTGAGTGACATTGGAATGAGTTGACAGTCATATTCAAATTTGCAGTGGTCTCTTAATGACCGTCAACTCATTTGAATGTCACTTAGCAACCGTAGGATGACATCAGAAAAATGTGCAGTGGCATCCTTATTTTCTCCAGAGCTGTGTATATATATATAGAAAATACATAGAAAAGGAGTGAAGAATATGGTCAACATTATTAAATATGAGTGTATGAATGAGTCACTTTATATGGAGCACATTAATAGTCAATAGCCTTCAAGTAAATAATAATAATAATAGTAATAATAATAATACATTTCATTTATAAGTGCCTTTCAAGATACCTAAGGACACTGTACAGTTTCTTTTTTTTACTTCAAGGACACTATAGAGTATATATGAAGAGATAGAAAAACACAGAGGACACTGTACACTCAAGAGAACAAAGACACACAGACACAGTGTACACAGCACCACGGACGCTTCTTTTCCCTCAGCAGAGGTAGTGGTGTAGTCACCAGGAATGTCCTGAGCAGAGGTAGTGGTGTAGTCACCAGGAATGTCCTCAGCAGAGGTAGTGGTGTAGTCACCAGGAATGTCTACCTGTAAATGTTCCTGTTTTAGAAGCATATGAGATGCAGCCAAGGGGGACTGGGGGAGGATGGAGATAATGAATAGCAAAGGTCCTATAGGACAGAGCTGTAGGGGCCCTAGAGTTACCTATAGAGACAAACTGCTCTCCCGCTGTGAGAAGATTCAAAACAGGAAAGTGGTGTGCCAAAGAGGCCGAGTAATGTTTCTAGAAGGGTTACAGTGGACAGTGATGGACAGTGATGAAGGCATCTGTGGGGTCGAGGGGGATAAGGATGCTGACATGGCCTGTGTCAGCAGCTAGGAGTCGGTCATTTACGACAGGGGTTTTCAACTGATTATGAACCAGGGACCACCATTCTGACTAATTATGTAACGCCAGGACCACCACTGAATAAAAATACTCATTCCCACATTACAACTACATTACTGAATCCATGGTCAGGGACCATCAGCAATGTCCTCGCGGACCACAATTGAGCCACAGACCACTGGTTGAAAACCCCTGAATTATGACCTTAACCAGGGCAGTCTCAGCACTATGCTTCAAACCCTAAACCCAGGCTCAAACTCTTCCCATAGGTCACGATGGGTTAGATGCTCCTGGAGCTGATAGACTGACGGTACACTCAAGGATGGAATGAAATGAATGGATCATTTTTTGAACCCTTAAAGGTGTGGGTTTTTGAACATTCTAACATAAGATTCCGTTCCGCAACAATTCAAAGGTTCTAAAATTCTATGTTGAATTCAATGAACCCAGATATTCTTCAGAACGTTCATTTCCCAACATTCCCGTCACACCGGTGTAACGGTACACCTTTAGTCGCCTGTGGCTGCATGGGTGAGGGTGGCAGCAGCACAGCCTACGAGGCCCATTCAGAGCACACCGGCTGCACTATACTGGCTATGAGAGCAGAGGTTAAATGGATGACTGTAGTTTCAGCTTGTCAGGGCTCCCTCCCTCCCCAAGCTCAAGACAGGCCATTTATTAATGCGCGCTGTTGGTACACTGTGTTGTCGATACACATTCGGCCTCAAACGTTTAGATCTGCAGCTCCACCATCCATCAACTCGACGTTTACGTGAAGCTAGCTCCGTGCATGGGGGAAGGAGTCCAAACACGAGCAGTGGCCATCGATGACCTGCTATCTCCATCATGTTTCTGTTACAAGATGTAGAACATCATAGATGTCATTCAAAACTGTGAAGGTAGCTCCCAAAATGTGAGTTTATTTATTTCAACAATCCCAGAGAAAGCCTTTAAAGCTTTTACGCCAACCAAATCAATAGGACAGTCTCCAGTTATTTGTGCTCAAGCCTTGAGCCTCTGAATGGTTCAACACTATCTCACTGCTAAGATTAGCTCATAGCAATGAGCTCAGTAAAATTGATTAAAGTTGGCACTGGTTGCTGCTCATTCAAAGGCCTTCACAGGGTGTTATTTCCCATATCATGCCATGCCTGTCTACATACCTACTGTACATTCTACGTCCCTCCAAGACTCTTGGAATAAGGCTGAGCGATTAATGGAGTTTTAATTTCAATCACAATTTTGCCTTCCACTGATTATAAACAACAGAGTGGAGAAAAAAATATTATTTTGCTACAATCCATTTTGCAATGACAATTTGAAAATCCATCATTAAAAGGTGAAGCTCATATATCAGAGAAAATGCAATAATTGCAGGTAAATGAGCAGTCATTTTTAAATAGTGATTTCAATACTGACCTAAATAATCGTGATGATTTTTGCTATAATCGAGCAGCCCAACTTTTGGAAGTGAAAGGCAATGCCAAACTACAGCAGCACCACTGAGTTGACATCAGCCATCTTGTGCATGGGATACTATGCGTGTCTTTGTTCTGTTTTATGTTGGAGATGAGCAAAGTAACTTCTCTCCACCGCTGTTAACAGGAAAGGCTTTTTAGAAAAGCGATTGTGTAAACAGGCGGACGGGTCGATAGGAGTGAGGCTTATTCATTTGGATGCTGGGGACTCTGCGTGGTGCCTCCTGTGGAGTGGAGCAGCCCATCTCTCTGACTGTGACTCCTCTCGCTCGCAGGCGGAGGGCTTTGAAATAGTCTTGTGTAAGCAATCTCATTCACAGTGCGTGGGTATGAATGAATGTGGGTTTGTGTGTGTGACAGATAGGAGGGGGTGTGTGTTTTTGTGTCTTTGTGTGTCTTTGTGTGTGTGTGTGTGTGTGTGTGTGTGTGTGTGTGTGTGTGTGTGTGTGTGTGTGTGTGTGTGTTTGTGTGTGTGTGTGGGAGAGATAGAGAGAGAAAGAGAGAGAGAGAGTTGTGTGCGTACGCATTTGTGTCAATTTTATTGTAAGTGACAGAATGTATACTGTTTTCATTGTGTATGTGTGCAGTGGAATGCCACAAATGAGCTGAATTGATCAACATTACAGGTGAGTTACAGACGTGTAAAAAGACTTCATACTCTACAAGGAAACATGGGACACACAGACGCACACACACATACAAACAACACACACACACACACACACACACACACACACACACATACGTAAAGGCATATGCTTATCCACACTATAGATTTTTCCGTGAAAAAATACTAGCCTCTGATCCTAACCCTATAAAATATACTGTAGGTTGGAGAACTGTGACGGTTTCATACACCCACTCAATCCACTCTCTAAATGTGTGTGTGTGTGTGTGTGTGTGTGTGTGTGTGTGTGTGTGTGTGTGTGTGTGTGTGTGTGTGTGTGTGTTTGTGTGTGTGTGTGGAGCTACATGCTAGGTTAATATCCCTGAAAAGATGGTTGTTTTCTACCTCTCTTTCTATGCACATTTTTCATACTCATGAATTCATCTTGTATCCCTAAGTACATGTGTTAGTGGGCATGCTTGTCTGTGTCTGTGCCCGCAAGTGTGAGTGAGTGTGTGTGTGTGTGTGTGTGTGTGTGTGTGTGTGTGTGTGTGTGTGTGTGTGTGTGTGTGTGTGTGTGTGTGTGTGTGTGTGTGTGTTTGTGTGTGTGTGTGGAGCTACATGCTAGGTTAATATCCCTGAAAAGATGGTTGTTTTCTACCTCTCTTTCTATGCACATTTTTCATACTCATGAATTCATCTTGTATCCCTAAGTACATGTGTTAGTGGGCATCCTTGTCTGTGTCTGTGCCCGCAAGTGTGAGTGAGTGTGTGTGTGTGTGTGTGTGTGTGTGTGTGTGTGTGTGTGTGTGTGTGTGTGTGTGTGTGTGTGTGTGAATACATGTGTTTGTGGGTATGCTTGTCTGTGTTTAAGTATGTCTCTGTGCCCAAGAGTGTTTGTGTGTGTGTGTGTGTGTGTGTGTGTGTGTGTGTGTGTGTGTGTGTGTGTGTGTGTGGTTATGTGTGATTGTGTGTGCTTATCTGTGTGTAAGTGTGTGTCTGTGTCCGTGAGTAAGTGTGAGCGCGCATGTGATCACATCTCTTTACCATCATGGAGCCGTCCAGCAGCCCGGAGTCCAGTTTGGATGGCGCCTGCACTCACGCAAGTGTGTGTGTGTGTGAGCGTGTGTGTGTGTGTCTGTGTCCGTGAATATGTGTGAGCGTGTGTGTGATCACATCTCTTTACCGTCATGAAGCCGTCCAGCAGTCCGGAGTCCGGTTTGGGCGGCGCCTGCAGTCTCTCCATGGACCACTTCTCAATGATGGAGGTGACCTGCGTGCTCTCCGTGTTCAGGATCCTAAAGCCCGTCATGTTCACGCCACTGTAGCGGTACGGCTCCATGTCCAGCGCAAACAGATCCTGCAAGGACAACACACTCACTCAGGCAGCTAGCACAGAGCCGAGGACTTGCACAAGAACAAACTATGGGCCAGATATACTAACGCGTTTGCGCCCATTTCAGGCGTATTTGTTTCGCAATCGCTATTTAGAGCACCAGTTTTGTAAGTATTTGTACTATCAAAAGCAACCTTAACTTTCGTTGGCCTTTCACTTACTTTCACTTTCACGTCATTCACTTAAACTTTCCTACTTGCTAGATTTGACCAATTTTCCATAGCCTATGTGCACAAGTACTTTGAGTAAAACTACTGATCTTCATTATCTCCCTGCTTGTTGACATCTTATCATGTATGGTATAATTTCATGATCGCTAAACGTTTGATTCTTTTTAATGTTGTCATCAGTTAACTTCATTCAACTGCTCTTGTATAGGCTCTGCCATTCAGTTGTGGACGTTCGTAAATTGCGTTTATGGGCGGAGAAAGGCAGAGAAAGGCGCAGTTTACACTAGTTTGATAAATATGACGGAAACTTTGGTCTGACAGCGTTCGCAATCTGCGGTTTGTCCATGACGCTGATAACGCTATGTTCGCAAATGTACGTACATCTGGCCCTATCTGTCTGAGTCTCTAGACACAGTTTAGGTCCGGCTCCAATATGACCCTGATTTGACCCTGACCTGGTTCTCCTCTGGCCCTGACCTGGCTCTCCTCTGGCCCTGACCTGGCTCTCCTCTGGCCCTGACCTGGCTCTCCTCTGGCCCTGACCTGGTTCTCCTCTGGCCCTGACCTGGTTCTCCTCTGGCTCTGATCTGGCTGTCCACTGGCCTCACTCTGATAAGACCCTGTTCTGATAAGAGCTAAAAAAAAAAAGTCAAAAAGGAAGATCTAAATACAGATAGTAGCTATATAGATAGATTTGCCTCAGATCTGGCTCTGATCTAATACTGATATGACCTTGATCTGACTTTGACCTGGCACTTCCCTGCCTCTGATATCACCCCAATATGGGCCAGTTTAGATCCAAAAACAGCCCTAGTACAGAGCAGAGTTGAATGAAAAGAAATGAAAGGGAAAAATAAGCGAGATGTACAGAAGGCTCGAAGGAGACTAGACAGATCAATCCTGGAGCTTAATTGAGAGTGTAGCCTGGACTGAGCGTGTGGAGCTTGAAGCACTTCCTGAGCTGATCGTGGCTCAGATGTGGCCTGGCTCTGGTCCTGATCTGACTGAGATTAAATCTGTTCTAGAACTCGTCCACATTTGTTCTGGAGTCAGCGGAGCTTCCATGACAATAGAACAAACAGCCAAAGAGAATATTTCATTACAGAGTGGACGATTCTCTTTGATTTCATTCACTTTGATGATCTCGCTCTCTCTCTCTCTCTCTCTCTCTCTCTCTCTCTCTCTCTCTCTCTCTCTCTCGCTCTTTCTCTCTCCCTGACGCAGAAGAGGACCATAAAACTACACATATAGCATAGGTAGCTCATCCAAAGTGACTCAAAAGAAGCATTGCTTATTATTTGAGAATGTTGACATTATGTTTGTTGTTTTACTATCCATAATGTATAGCACTCAGGCAACAGAGTTGAAGGAAATTACATGCTTATAACCAAAAGTGAGACACAAGTCTGTGGTTTCTTAAATCCATCACACTGAAAACATTTGTTTGGTCTAAATCATTAAAAATGACTGAAATAGCAACAGTCGTTAGTAATTGTTTTGATGTAATGTCAAATACATATGCTCTTTGTTACTCACACTGATTCAGTAAAAGAGAGCTGCTGTGAGAGCAATGGTGCATTCAAGACATCTGGAATCCTACAGAATTTGTCACAAAGCCCTGTGACCGTCTCTCTACAGAGTCCTAACAATCGTCTCAGGTTCCTGATTCTCCAAGCTCTGTTCTGCGGTTCTCATGGTCTGTGACTTCCTGAAGTCTACAATCTAAGGCAGGAGTTGAGCGGGTTCTTCTGTCTAAAATGATAATTCTGATACAGAAAATAACATCAAAAAGATCCAGAGCTTCAGAAGCCCCTTTCTTTCCTGTCAAAAAGACCCCTTCTGTTTCTGTTTCAGATGAAAGGCTGTCTACTTGCAGCATGACTGGCTTGAAAGCTAAGAGAGAGTTTTTTTTTTTTTTTTTTTGGGGGGGGGGGGGGGGGGGGGGGTGATAACACAGCGCAGGGTTTGACGTGAACTCACAAACTTTTGTTCTGTCAGTAAAATTCGCCATCCTGCTTTTCAGCATCCCCGCCAAAAAAAGAGACTATCAATCACTGGGACATCAAACACCGAAAAAGATCAAGAGAGTGATTGTGTGTGTTTGTGTGTGTGTGTGTGTATGTAGTTTTGGGCGATGATAACAGGGCTTGACATGAACTCACAGACTTTTGCTCTGCCAGTATATTTTAAATTTTAGCACCTCATATCTCCACCCAAAATATTGTCAATCACTTGGACATAAAATAATATGAAAAATATCAAGAGAGTGATTGTGTGTGTGTTTGTGTGTTTGTGTGTGTGTGTGTGTGTGTGTGTGTGTGTGTGTGCACGTGTACTGTACAGTATGTGTGTGTGTGCACGTGTATGTGTGTGTGTGCCCATGAGAAAGTGTGTGTGTGTGTGTGTGAGTGTGTGTGTGTCTGTGCATGTGTTAGTGTTTGTGTGTATGTGTACTCACCAGCGTGGTAAATATGAAGTGATAGTACTCTGTCATCATGCCCATGGAGAGAGCCTGTAGGGAAAAGCATAGGTCATTTGATGACTTCTTAATATTTACTTAAATATCAAACAAAAACATAAACATGAGTCATGTGTGTGTGTGTGTGTGTGTGTGTGTGTGTGTGTGTGTGTGTGTGTGTGTGCACATGTGCTCCTTGCCTGTTTGAGAATCCAAGCAGCCATCTCATGTCCGCAGTCAAAGATGACATGGAACTCCTTGGCCTTCTTCATCTCCTTGAGCAAGGGCTTGGCGTCCTTGGTCTCGGCGGGCAGCTGACGAATCTTCAGACGGATGTTGTAGCGCGACGGAGCCTTGATCAGCTCCTGCAGCCGAATCAGCCCTGTGGAGAAGAACCCTTCATAGAGTATCATATCACTGCTACAGGCTGCACACAAACTAGCACTGCTACTGACAATCATGTCACTGCCTTATCACCGCTATAGAGTTTCCAACATCACTGTCCTTCACAGACTACTTCAGCCTTTACAATATGGATATAGGCTTTTTATAGTATAGCACTGTTATTGAGTTATGATGATAAGTCTATGGATTTTGTAGACTTTAGATGTTATAACAGGTAATAGTTCATGGAATTCCATTGCCAAGCATATGTAGACTATCACTATTAGACTTTATTTTGATTCATCACAATCTTAGATCATATTTCTGCTATAGGATTTGCTACTGTGCTTCCTCTATAGTAAATCACACAGTGGAAGGGCTGTCTAGGGTATGTGGTTTATTCAACTGTCGGCTCCAGGGAGGAAATTACCTTTAAAATGTCTCTGATGAGAAATTAAATTTGAAGGACGGTATTAATATGTAAAGGGCAGTGAGGAGATATATCACTCAAGCCGTCCGATGTTAATAATGTTCAAATGAAATTGAAAGAGCGAGAGAGAGACTTTATTAATAGTTTATAAAAGTGTAATAGAAGGCTCTGTAAAAGACCTGATGAAACTCAGGAACTAAGGTTTGAACTTTAGGCTTTGTTTCATACTGTATATAGTGTATGTGCTTTCATACAGTGCCTTGGTTAAAAACAGTAAGAGTTAATGAGTTAATGTTCATTAAAATGTCATGGGGTTCCTTGAGGGACTTCACTAATATGATTAGCTCCTGAATCCATTAAAAAACACTGGTACCAGTTCCTGTACTAATGCTCTTTATATTTAAAGTCAGGCAAACACATACAATGACAGGTTTCAATTAGATGTGATAGCTTTGCTCACTCTGTAGACTGTCACTATTAGACTATAATGTAAGTACATTACATTTTTTAATGATGACATGCAATTGTGAATTAATTTATTTTTATTACATTTATTATTTTTGCTTTTATTCACATAAAGCATTGAATTGCCTCTATGACATCAGCGCAATTCAATTCAATTCAAGGCAACATGTATTACCCTGGAAACAATATACAGGACACATACCAACCTTGTCATTCACACCCTGTTAGCCTAGAAATCTAGACGCACCCTAGCGGCAGCCAATTACATTTGCTTCCAGGGCTAGTCTAGCAACTCTCCGTTGGCTTGTGAGCTTGAAAAATTAAACTTCTATCAGGCCAATCAAATTGTGTATAGAGTCGTTAGGCGGGCTTAACATAATGATTGATGGCAGAGTTGCAACGGTTTGGCTTGAATTCCCTGCTACTTGAGGACAAAGAAGATGGATGTTGCTGTTGGCCAACAGTGTGACACGAGTTAAGCTTTTTTTTAAGTTGGCAAAAGTTTGAACTAGCCAACTAGCTCCGTTGGTGGGAAAACGCATAGGACTCATAGCGCTGTCCTATTGTGTGCAGAGGGAATTTGAAAGACAACCGATTATCCCGCCCCTCGGACTGAGCACTGCGAACGGTGAGTGCCCAGACCCTACATTTTAATGTGGGTCTGGCTCGTCAGGCTAACACCCTGTGTCTTTGAGTTAAAACCACATTTTGTAATTCTATGCCCTGAGTTCCTTCTCTACTCCCTGATTGGACAGTGAGCGTGAGACCTGATTGGTCACACGTGCTGTGGAAGCTCCGATAGATAGCTATGGCAACGGGCAAATTCCAAACAAGGAGACGTGTCGAGGCTGCAGGTCATTATTTTTACTAGTCACTGCACCTAAAGACGCTAATGGAATTAAAAGAAGGGACATTAAAGTCAATATGTATTATTTATGAGTGTACATGTCAAGGTGGATATAAAAGCATCCATAAACCCATCATCGTTAAAAAGGCTATAAAACAAATTGTGCTTAGCAAAACTCAATGAAGAGGGGAGAGGAGAAGAGATAAACAATATCTGTGTGTGTGTTCTTGGTTTTTGTCTGTTTTTGTTCTTATGTGCTCTGTGTGTTTGTGCATGTGTGTGTGTGTCTGCACACACAAGTGAGTTTTTTTTTTTTTTTGTGCAGGCTAACAGAAAGTGATTATGTGATTATGATTAAGTGTGTGTGTATTTCTGTTCCTAGTTGTGTGTAATGTGCCTTAGGCATTATGATATTTGCCTGTAACAGGACGTGACTAGAAAATCACAGCGTAACACTTAGCCCATGTCGAGGTCCAGTCTCTCTAAGTAAGAGCGCTGGCATGCTTCACCGAGCTAATCAATATGAACTTCTTGGGTGTTCCATTTATGCTCATTATGCACAAAGTCTGCACAACACTGCAGGGAGGATTGGGAAATGACAGCGGCTCGGTTTCACACCTGGGTCGCCGTGGGCACTAGGATGTGAGTGTGTTACGGACAGAGAAGCGTTTATTTTTTTTTTATGTTTTCACAGCCTTCACGACTGAGTTAAATCAAGGCACCGAATATGGCTATGCAATAAGACACCTCTGATGGCTATTGCTCCAGGGTAAGACTGTCATAGGGCCAGAATGTTAGATCTCAATTTTATATCCCAATCACTTCTTTAACTCAATCTCCGTTATTAATTATTTATAATGTATGTTTATGTTTTATAATTTATCTTTTATTACGTTTTTGTAATGTTTATATTTACAATGTGTGTTAAGTTTATTTATTTTTATATGGATAATATAATATAGTATGTTTGAATTTGAAGAGTTTGGTTCCAAAATGCTATATCCTCCCTTTTCATGAATCCTTTTTTACATTTTTGTTTTCCATGTAATTTCAAATCAAAATGATTGATATTACCTGAGATACACAATTAAATAACATGACTTATCAATGTTTTAAAAACAGATATATAGCATTTTGGAACCAAACTCTTTATTTATATTGGAGGATTCTCTGGCTGTTGCGTTGTGTTGAGATGGTACAATAATGAATAACAGAACACAGGCTAAGTCTCGAACAGTAAAACTGTGCAGAGTCTAACAGTTGTGGTTGTTATTAGAAGCGGCTGCTGAGCCTTCCGACAGAAGATGCTCCTCAGGTTGCTTCCTCGATCCGTCTCAGAATCAAAACCTAAGACAAAGCCTGTTATACTAAAACATACAAATGTCAATCATGCCAACCAGTGTACAAAACCCAGCTCTGGCCAGATGGAGATACTAGCCCGAACAGACCGACATGCTGTCTCCCTCGGCCCATGTTATCACTGATGTTCCTCGGATCTTCCTAAACACTGGGCTGTATGACCTAACTGCTGGTACACAGGCCTAAGGCACAGTTATGCACAATGGTATGGACCTCTCCCCGTTGTATACTACACACAGGAGTAACATATGAACACATCAGAATATAGTAAGAATACCCCAGAATTCTACAATTCTATGAATTCTATAGTTATTAATGCATTTAATATATCATACAATTGATAATATATAATTTATTAATTATATTATTATTAATAATATATTCTTATTTCTATGCAATTCTTAATTCTGTATGTCAATGTTTAATTGCTATATTATACTATGGCATATTATTTATTTATCATGTATAATCATAGGTGGAAATAATGTTATACATAAGAGAGTTAATGAGAGAGTGTGTGATAGAGTGACAGAAAGATAGAGTGGGTGGGTGTGTGTGTGCATGTGTGCGTGTGCGCTTGTGTGTGTGTGCGTGTGTGTGAGAAGGACTTGATTAACACAGGCCCGTTGCTGATAAGCTCTGCTGTCCATGGTGGGCTATGCTGTTAATCAGTGAGATGTCCTGGGGAGATCCTCCCCTTCCGTATGCTGAGAATCTGAGAGTGCACCACAACCCATCATCATCAGCCATCAATATTTCATCACTAGACGCAAGAGGTGGTGTCACACTAATACCTCTACTGCCTCCCCTCTCTCTCTCTCTTTCAAAC
>NW_027468859.1:4287120-4289620 GCF_046254945.1 Alosa pseudoharengus
CCGCTCTCTATTGATTCAAAGATCCCTCCTGCAACACACACACACACACACACACACACACACATACACACAAACACACACACGTGAACACACACACACGTGAACACACACACACACACACACACACACACACACACGTGAACACACACACACACACACACACACACACACACACAAACACACACACGTGAACACACACACACGTGAACACACACACAGAAAAAATACTTTCCCATTAGCATTTGTCAAAGAACATGTGACCAACTTCACACACACACACACACACACACACACACACACACACACACAAATAAAAGACCCCTCCTGCATGACAGCCCAGGAGAGTATTCACATGAGTGGAGATTAAAATAACCCATTATCCTGCGGTGAAAATAAAAGGCTGTTCCTTGATGGAGAATCACATTTAGACATCTATGTCCCGGTTCCTCAGACAGAAGAGAACGCCATCACTAATGAGGGAAGAGGTCAGGAGTTCACCTCCCAGGAACTACAGGATCCATCCTGAATGAGGGGATCTGTTTAATGTAAATGTCAATCAGAAAGGTCACAATTCTGCACATCGCTACACTGTTCAGATCAAATGAGCAAGATTGTGTCACTGTTTAAAAAAAAGAAGAGGAAATAAATGATGTCCTTGGCTGACACCCTCTGCTATGAGAGAGGAGGTAGAGGAGTAGAACACACATATCCACACACTCTCTCTCTATATATATATATATCTTTCTCTTAAAAACACACAGACACACACATCCAAACACAGACACCCACACACAGGCACACAGACTGTCACACACATACACATACACACACACATGCACAAACACTGCATTTAATACCTCATCATATAGTGTTTATGGCTACCCAGTGAGAACCGTCTCTCATTTCTCGTCTCAGGAGACAGATAGACGGGACTTCAGTTAGTCACTTCAGTCAGGAAACATCGAGATAAAACCCTGATGAAGTGTTGGCAGCGGTTGGTGATACAAATCTGGCAGTTACAAGACAGTTTTGACAGGCTTATGACCAGTCCTGACAGGAGGCCTGTTCCACTCTCCAGTTCAATTACACCCTCGCTGCTGGCGCTGCTATTTAAACTCCTAAATATACTATATATATATTGATGAGCACCACATACTAGGTTGGTGGTCTATGTAGTCTTAAGTGGGGACGAGGCTCTGTGTGCGTTGCACACACACACACACACACACACACACACACACACACACACACACACACACACACACACAAACCAGGTAAAGGACTATTAAGACATTAGGATGCACACAGCATCTGTTTCTATCTTTCCCTCCCCCTCTCACTCTCTCTCTCTCTCTCTTTCTCTTTTTCCCTCTCTCTCTCTCTCTCGATCTCTCTTTGTGTCTGACTTTTCTTGTCCTGATCTCCTGCTGTGCATCCACACTGTTCTTCATGTAGAAGTGACACAAAGATGCTCCCCTGAGATTATAGCCAAACACACACAAGCACGTGCACACATACACACACACGCACGCACGCATGCACGCACACACACATACACACACGCACGCACGCACGCACGCACACACACACACACACACACACACACACACACATATGTGCTTGTCTGCATGCACACATACACACACACACACACTAGGGGTGTAACGGTTCATGTATTCGTATTGAACCGAAACGGTACGGGCGTCACGGTTCGGTGCATGAATTTACACGGAGAATACACGGTATAAAAATACATAAAACTCGTGTGCGGATTAATTAATGTCATGCGCAATTACTGTTAAGCAGCGAGAGTTACGGGAGTTCTTTAGCGACACCTAATGCTAATCTGTAGCCTCGCCTTAGCTCTGATTGGCGCCTATGTTTTTTTTTTGTCAGGTCGTCGGTCGAGTCCGTCAGTCATTAGCAGCACTAACGTTAGACCCACAAGAGTTAGAGGATCCGCTGGTCTCTTTAAGAGCGCAAGTTTGAAAACTTCAGTTACAGTAACGTTAGTACAGGCGAAAGAGTGGTGGATAAGATGAAACTGTTTGTCGGCGTTGTTCAGCAGTTGTTGGGTATGTGAGTGGAAAAAATGCTACTCGAAGCCATCACCCAGATGATGTAGGCTACCAATCACTGAAACGAGGGGAAAAAACTTCCCCTGCGCTTCAGCAGCCTTTGGATACACATACAAATAGGGCCAAAACCTATGGCTTAAATTAAATGATTTCGTAATGACAGAAAGCTATGTAAATCGCGTGGTAATTGCCTTTATGTTGGGGTAACTTGTAACTTCTCACATGAGGTTCTGGTAGTGTTAAGTGCATAGACAGTAAAATAAAGTGACAACGCTAACCAGGCTAATAAACAAACCATGCTACGGTGAGTTAACGTCAAAGGGCAAAGTCACGTGACTTCTAGTTGTAGTCTGTTTATGAAATGAAAGGAGCAATTTCGTTTTTTAAAAAAAGTTAAAATAGTGTGATATTTTCACAATTAG
>NW_027468859.1:4297120-4314620 GCF_046254945.1 Alosa pseudoharengus
TTGAAAAAACCCATTAGGACTCATAATTGGGAAAAGACAGTCTCCATGTCTGCTGAATCAGAGAGTAGACGGCAATCTGTTAATTACCATTAAATCCATCCAGAATCTTTTTGATATTCTCACTTGAATTTTCACGGCAAAATGACAGGATTGTCTCTCAGACTGGTCTATCCATCAGTGTTGGTCACACACACACACACACACACACACACACACACACACACACACACACACACACAGACACACACATACAAACACACACACAAAGACACACACACACACACACACACACACACACATCTAGGATGTCTTTGCACTGCTCATGGCAAACTGAGACCTCCCTGAAGTGTGAGGCAGTGCGTTGCTCTTTTAACATGAGGTCAGTGTTTGTCATCTCAAATAATGTCAAGTGTGTGTATGTGTGTGTGTGTGTGTGTGTGTGTGTGTGCGCGCGGTCCTGAGTGTGTGTGTCTATGTGTGACCTGTGAGACTGATATGTGAGTTTGGTGACAGAGGTGCAGTGCTGTTGACTGTATGTTGATTCATGTGGTATTATATATGTATAACTTACTACACACACCCCCCCCTCAACATGTGGTAAATAAACAGTATAAACATGTGTTACATAAACAGCATGATATAGGTCTGAGGTAGTATCTTCTGATGAGCAATTAGATCATTAAATACCCTGCAGTATTTTTTTTGTTTTTGTTTTTCTAAAAATGTGTGTAACATCAGTGTGTTTCAACTGTGGTCTTGACTAGGTCTGTAAGCTACAGCTGACACGCACGCGGATATAGCTGTTGCACTGTTAGGCTCTCGTGTCAGCGTAGACGTGTGTAAGAACAAGACGCACAGTGCTGATGGGCTGCCTGATAGCTCGAGTGTGTCTAGCTGTCGGTGCCGTCCAGTAGATTTTCCCTGTGATGCTCGCAACGGTGCCGCGCCACATACCGCGGAGCTAAATAGCTTAGCGGCTGACTCAGGCTCTGGCAGAAAGTCTCAGCTGTGACTAACGTAACTAATTACAAAGCAATGAGGAAGGAAGGAAAGGACACAAAATAGTCACACGTCTGTCTGTCTCTCTCTTCCTCTGACACACACACATACACACTCTCTCTCTCTTTCTCTCTCTCTCTCTCTCTCACTCACACACGCACACACACACACACACACACACACACACACAGCAAGCTAGTTATGAAGATGCACCGTGGAGATGCACCAGCCTGGACAGGGTTTTACTGCTGCTGTGACTCAAAACCCTAACCGCGCGCCATGACGAGGTGTCGGAACAGACCTCGCGGCTGTGTCCCGTCGGTATCTCGTGGGGCTTCATTGAGATTGGCCCAGGCGCAGGGGATCGGGGAAACGAGTGTAGGGGCGCCCGAGAGGAGACAGCAGCGCAGGCAGTGATAAAAACAAGAAACACACACACACATACACACACACTGCCGTTGCCATAGCGTCAGCTCGAGCGTACGCAGTATGACTTTTAAACAGGCCCTCTGCGAGCGCAAGGCAGTGTGTGTGTGTGTGTGAGTGTGTGTGTGTGTGTGTGTGTTTGTGTGTGTGTGATTTGTGCTCGACGGTAGAAGCAGCTCTGAGCGGATGCCATTTAATGTTGTCAACACACACACGCACACACACACACACACACACAGGCTTTTCTTTCTCTCTCTCCATCTCTCTCTGTCACACACACAGACAAACACACATATACACACACACAGAAAGTAGGCTATATTTAACACATAGAGTGTTGAACACATACACACAGTTGTACTAAACGGATCCCCGTAAAGCTTCAGTTTCGGGCCCTCGGAGAGCTAAGAACCAGCGTCAGCCTCCAGAAACAGGTGTCATTAATTATGTTGAAACACGATCTATCATACAGTATGTATGCACTATGGCTATGTAGCCTACCATTTCAGTGTGCTGATGTTGCATATGGAGTTGTACCATACACAATGCAACAAAGTACGATGTAAACACAAACAGAAGTTGGCGCAATATGCTGTCTCGTTTAGCTTCACCTGTATTGATGAACTTAATGGAGCGAACCAGCCCTGTTTCTTTTTTCTGTGTCCCGGAATTTTACACAGAGGACTCCTCTATGGGCAGGGGGAAGTCCGGATGAGCGAGATGAATGAGCCCGCTGTACTCTGTCCAGTCCCCCGCACCCACAACACACACTTTATCCAGGCTTACACACACACACACACACACTCACTATGTTGGATAGCACTGTCACATCACTTTCAATATAATCATTTGCGGGAAAATACACAAATGCTCAGAGAACAACTTTGACCTCATGGCTGTGGTAGGCTACTTACGAAACACATTAAAGTCGCCTTTCCTCTTACCGAATCTCAAAACGTGTGGCATCCCACGAGAAGTGTCGAGGAAGAACGCGAGAGGCAGCAACAGCAGATGCGCGCGGAGGATGAGCCACTTCACCGGTGGGTACGGGCTCCTCATGTTGCCCTCCGAACGAGCAGCGATAAGCCCCCGCGAGGTGCTCGAGCCTGGCTGCTTCACCCCTGGAATTAGCCTATTTAGCAAACGTTGGACAGGGTTGACGGGCGGCGAGGAGAGAAGCGCTCGGTCACGGCATGGTCGCTCGCCCTTCCTCCGCGTCTATTAGCAGTCTCGACGTGTTGCCCGCCTTTACTGCGCCAGCAGAGCTCTCCTTCGGCTCAAAGAACTGCACAAGATCCATGGTTGGTGGTAAAAACCCAGGTCCAGAATACATACATGAGCGCCGAGAGAGAGCGAGAAAGAGAAAGAGAGAGAGAGAGGGAAGGGGTGAACGATATGTTATCTATACCGGCGACTGAGAAGAGAGAAAGGGGAGAGGGGAGGTGGGGTTCGCGTGGCAGAATCGCGATATCAGCTTAAAGTGGGTCTCGGTTGCCCACGCGCGCATCGCATCCTACTGCACTGCCGCACAGCCTCTGACGTCGAGCCAAGGTTAGTGCCAGCGCGCACGTAAAGGCAGAAAGAAGCAGCGCTAAAAAAGAAAAGAGAGAGAGAGAGATAGAGAGATAGAGAGGTGGTGGAGAGGAACGCACGTCTCCGGTTCATTTCCACATCTGTTGATCTGCATGAAATACTGGGTGAACGAGCCGCAACAGCTCTACAGGCCAGTGGTGTTATCCATAGTTTTAGCGGGAAACGACCTGCCCACTTGAAAAATGAAGCATATGGAATGAGATTTTCCGACTTGTGCTCACACAGTATCTTTCAGTAGCCTACCCCTCAGATTTTCGTTTACTTCCAGCGTTCCCTACACTCACACAGTTTTCAGGACCATGGATAGGGTCGTTCTATGGCCAGTGTTTTGTATCAGAACTGGACTGAGAGCCCAAACCAGTGAGGGAATAAGGATTTTAGCTATCTGATCACAAAACATTTAACCTTAATAATATTGGAAGATTGGTCATTTTAACAGTCCACAGACAACATTTGGAATTTTACCAGAAAATCATGGTCACCTGACATGTTTCCAAATAGATTACAACCTCACGTCATTTGCATTCATCCATTGTGAACTAAGTTTGTAAGGATTAGTAGGCTAAATTAATAGTAATCGTCATCTCAAAGTTTTTTCTCTTACACTTGTTCTCTCTCTCTCTCTCTCTCTCTCTCTCTCCTCTCTCCACCATCCCTGTGACACAAGAATGGCAAGGAAATAGAAACCATAGCAACCAGTGTATGGTGCATGACGGGAGTATGACGGGAGCTCTACTGTGGAGTCTCTCTCACACACAAATGCAAACACACAAAAATTGTGCAAAATGTTATAAATTGTAAAAAAAATGTGTAACATAGTGTGTGCTAAATCTTCTGGTCATGTAAAAAAAGTGAATAAATAGACATTAGATTAGATTAGATTAGATGAGATTAGATTAGATTAGATTCAACTTTATTGTCATTTAGGAGAGTACAGGTACAAAGCCAATGAAATGCAGTTGACATCCAACCAGAAGTCCAAAAGCATGATATACCAAAGTGCAGGTTGAGTACAGTATTCATGAATGCACACCAAAAAGAGCACCACAAAGCCAAGCTCACTGTGTACAAGGGCAGCTGATTTGATTAGATATCTCTACATATCAATATATTACTCCAGGAAGAAGAACATGTTGCATTCTGACTAATATGACAGATAGGGTTCAGTCTAATTGAGGAAAACCTGGACATTCTACAGGAATGAGCTTCCAATGCTTAGTGAGTCACTTCATTCCACGGCATTTCCCTAGTGTAAGAAATATAGGGTTCATTTTAGTAAAGTTACATGTGATGTAGTGTGAGAAGTTTCTCAACAGAATCTCTTGGAAAGACCCAACTCTTTTGAGAGTACCTAATCTCCTGACACTTCTAACAAACATAACACTCCTAACTTGCTCTTACTATGCAATGCACTTCTTTCTCTACCCACTGCAATCTCTCTAGATTGCAATGCATTCCTTAGGTTATCATACTGTGTGTCTATGTTAAGGTTCATAACTCATATGTCTAGGTTCAAAAACCTTGGTAAAAAAACATACTATGCATACTATATAGCAATAAATAGATAAGGCAAGGCAATTTTATTCAAAGTTCAATGTGCTTTACATGGACAACAGTAGAAACCATAAAATAGTATTAATAAAAGCAAACATTAGCAAGACGTAGAAATTAAAATATAGTAAGAGTTATAAAAAATAGCACTTGTTGCCCTGTAACTGCACCTCTGATTTCTCCTCAACATCACCACCCACTCACCTGAAGACCCCTGCATGCTGAGGCTGCTGTCGACTACCAGGCGTTTTTTTTTTTCTAGCCCAAGACTGTCAGCTACTCACCCAGTTCAAGCCCAGCCGAATGACAGGCTGTCTTTTTCTAGCCTGAAACCTTCAGCTGTTTACCCAACTCTCACAGCACCCAAAAAAGCACAGGGCACACGCACCCCTCCCCCTTTCTCCCCATTCAGAAAGATCGCTTGAGCCATCCCAATATCATCAGCAACAACCTTACACTTCATATTCCACAGAAAGAATGCAGTGAGCGATACTGATGGCAGCAGCAGGGAGCAAATCGTCAGCTTCGCTATGTCAAAGTAAATCGATTTTTTAACCATTAATGAGGCTCAAAAGTCATTAAATATCTAGATGATCTCCATTGACAGCAGCTTTTGCCACATCCAGTAACTGACTTGTATGGACCTTCTCCACACAAGATGGGGCCGACTAGAAGATCAAGGCAATGCCACTGCAAGGCATTTTTTATACCCTTTCTTTACAATTACTGTACAAAGGTAAAAACACTTCAGTTGACACAGTTCAGGTGATACAAAATCCGGCAACTAGAGTTCTCATGAAAAAATAGAACTGTCCGCACGCCAATTATTCCAATACATAAGTACCTGCTCTGGTTACAGTCACAGAATTAACTTTAAAGCACTACTGCTTGTTTAAATGCCACTGGAACTGGACCTAATTACATGTTTACATAAGATGCATACATTTACATACATGCTTCAGCAGTACATATCCTCCAGACTTCCCAGGTAACAGGAGACATCTTTGTATTTGTTCACTAAACACAGTGAAGCAACTGTTGCCAGCTTCAAATCTGATTTAAGACCAAACTGTTCTCAGATGCTTTCTGCTAACTGATCAGCAGTGTTTATCTTATAATTATTCTATTTTATGTAGGTAACTTTACTTTTTTTAAATATTTTTTTTCTACTTTTGTCCTTTTATGCTTTTATTTACTACTGTATACTGTTCTTTACCTTTGTTTATGTGAAGTGCATTGAATTCCCCCTGTGTATGAAATGTGCTGTATAAATAAACTTGCTTTGCCTCTTCATGAACATGTGTACGATTTTAATTTTCAGCGTATAACAGAACACTCTCTTTTGGAGGTTTGCATCTCTGCACTTGCCAGCCAGTTGTGTGTGTGCAGTGTGTGTGTGTGTGTGTGTGTGTGTGTGTGTGTGTGTGTGTGTGTGTGTGGTGTGGTGTGGTGTGTGTGTGTGTGTGTGTGTGTGTGTGTGTGTGTGTGTGTGTCTGTATGTAAATGATTTGTCCTACAGGGCATGAACGCTCATGCATCAGTATTAGAGCGTGTCAGGTCTGCAGCTGGCTCAAACTGAGCAGAGAGAAGAGCCCGGTACTGACAACACACACACACACACACACACACACACACAGACACACACACACACACACACACACACACACACACACACACACACACACAGACACACTTTGACTGCCAGAGATCCAGAAGGCCATTCATCATACACTCATCCATTTATCTATCTTTCTCCCTCTCTCTCCCTCCCTTACTCTCTCTCTCTCTCTCTCTCTCTGTTCATCCCTGTCTGTCTTTATGTCTCTGCATCCTCTTCTTGTCTGTCAACTGCCCTTCTCGTCATCTTTGTTTCAATTTTTGCTAATGTATCTTTTCTTCTTTCCTTTCTTCTTGTTTCTTATTCAGGTTCTTCCTTATGCATGCCAACACTAACTGCACCACAATTCTCTGTGAACATTATGTAAAAGCTTTCTCTTTCTCCCTCCCTTCCAGCCATCCTCTCATTCTTCCATCAAACCATTTCTCTCTCTCTGCTCCATCACTCTATCACCATTTCTCTCTCTGCTTCCTCTCTCTATCACTCTATCCTGCCATCAACGAGCCGCCAGTGAGACACAGTGGATGCTGAAGGGGGTTACCTGGGCAACAAAGAGAAGACACACCTGAACCCAAAACAGAGGTGGAGAAAACATCCCAGTCTTTTCTGAGACTTATACTGAGACATTTTTTTTTACAAAAAGTCAAAACTGTTTATGGGACATTTATTTGTAAGAAATGGGGGGAAGAGATATTTGTATTTGTAAAAGAGACAAAGACAGACTTAACTTTAAAACACCTTCAGTACTGGAAGATTCCTGAATGGCTTGCTAAAGCACTCAAATGAGCAATGAAAGATTGAATAAATGAACAATTAACTCTCATGTTTCAAACAAAGTCTTTTTCTCTTTGAGACACATAGATCAGAAGATGGAAAGGCTATAGTAATAGAAAATATGAGAGCATATCCTATATTCAATGTGCATCTCTGTGTGTGTGTGTGTGTGTGTGTGTGTGTGTGTGTGTGTGTGTGTGTGTGTGTGGGTGGGTGGGTGGGTTGGTGTGTGTGGGGGTGTATGTGTGTGTGTGTGTGTGTGACTACGTTCACCGCTGATGGGGATGTTACAGTGGCTTCACCTGTCGGCATCCATCGCTCATCCTGACAGGCTATCAATCAAACACTGACCTGCACAACGCCTCAGGCTGCACACCGTTCTGGCAATGCGTTTCCATGACAACCACCCAGCAAGCTGCCACCATGCACAGCTGAAGATCTAAAGCTGAAGCTGAAGCTCAGGGCAGCGATAGAGTCTGTACCACATATTGTACACGGTATTGGATTTTTTTAGAAAAAGCATTGTCCAATGTTTATAACCATACTAGTGGTATTAAATGGTTTTTAGAGTGTTGATGAGTGTACACATTGTGAATGTGGATAATACAGTATTAATTTTTAATGTGAAAAGTTGCAATTGGTGAATAAACTGTTTCGAGAGGTGGATAAACTCTAATAAGAGGTGGATAAACTCTATTTCTGAAATTTTAGAGGTGGATAAACTGTGTTTACTTGCGTTAAGCCTCCATTATATCCCTGCCTTCCTTGACCAAGCTGAGGACCATGGTGTGAAATCCACATATTTGTTCTGACCAATAGATTGATAAAGGGGCCAATCCAATTATGAAATTGGGCTTTATTGGCCCCTAAGCCATGATCTGATTAGGTGGACGTACCCAGGGATGGGCACAAATATATCATAATGTATTTCCAAATAAAATATCAAATACCCACCTTAAAAATGTATCAAAATAAGCTACAAAATACAGCAGCCAAAAAATGTATCAAAATAAAATACTGTATTTTTGTATTTTCAAAACACTACAAAATACTTCTTTCTAAAAGCATTTTTCGTCTATCCCTTCACTTGTACACTACCTGGAAAAACAAATGAAAGCAAGAGACTCCTTCCATAAACAGTCAACAGATTAGATATGCTGACCCCTCATGTTAGACATCGCAATATAAACCTCTGCCAGGGTCGGCGCCAGAGAGCAACTGGTGGGGTGGGTGGGGGTTGGGGCATGAGCACTGACAGGGGGGGGGGCACCTCACCCCACTTTTATTAGTTATTTTTCCAAAATTGCCATATAATAAAGAGCATCCTTCGAGCCTTTTGGATAACTGAAACAATATGATCATGGGGGAAAATAGTGTAAGAACATAGCGGTCATAGCCTATAGTGTTTAATAGACTAGCACACAGCATTTAATAGAATAGTTGCATAGGCTACAATACAAGTAAATAGGTTATAACAGACTCACCAATAGCAGGCCTAGGCTACAGCTGAGTGCAAAATCTCATCATCACTATGTCTTTCCATTCATTTTGAAATGTTCTTGTAAGATCCTGCTCAAAAGCAAATTGCACATAGGGCCTGATAATATTGCAACATTGAACGTAGCTATGTGATCGCTCGGAATGTTCTTTAAAGTACAGAACTATTTCTAACACATTTAGAAAGTGGCTAGGCAGAGGCACCAAATGTGATGGAAAGTTTAAGAGCGAACAGGACACTCTGCATGGCTTTTAGTATTATGTGCTGCTCTGACTGCTCTTTTATTGACTGTTATTCTACTGTTTTTGAGTTCTGTTTTGCAGTGACAGGCTATGAATGCCGACTCCACAACTGTTGCACTTCCCAGTTGGTGTAATACATTGCTTACTATGAATCAGTGACAATAACTCAAAGATGAAACAATTCAAATGGATGACTTATTTAGAAATTTAAACTAGGTAGCATTTTAACCTTTTAAGTTATTTAGGCACAATTAACTTCTCAAACAGTGTTGCATTCAGACGACGCGTATGGGGCCTGTTAATCAGTCCAGCAAAAGAAAATAAACGCTCTACTAGAGCAGATCGAGGGGCTTGACCATGCGAGGGTGCCACAGACAGACAGACAGAGACAAAGATTTTGTGCTTTATAGATAGTAAGATAGATGTCATCACAGTGTTTCACAGAAAGTATTTTACAGTATTTTGAAAATACAAAAATACACAACACTGAAGTATTTTGATACAAATTACAATGGAATGTTCATCATCTCAATAAAATACAAATTACAAAATAGTATTTTGTATTTGAAATACGTATTTTAAATGTATTAGAAATACTGCCCATCTCTGGACGTACCCTTATGTGTGCCTTGGACAATGAGCTAAATCACAGCCAAGCCCAATCGCCTCCAAAAGAGCTAAAATGCTAATTAGCGCAGCATGCTCCCAAGCCTAATCCAACACTGCTCTCTAGAGGCCAGCACACACACATACACATACACATACACATACACATACACATACACATACACATACACATACACATACCCACACACACACATAATATAAAGGTCCTCTCCTTAGTAATTATCTGTGCTGCACCTTGTCCTGGTGCATTGTTACACAGACTAATTTTACTCCAACTAAATACAGCTTACCAACAGACAATTACAAAAAATGCTTGTTTAATACACACACACACAGACACACAAAAAAAATAAACACACACACACACACACACACATACACAAGAAGTAATTTGACACTAAAAAATGTTGAGACATTGGTGAGTTGTGTTTTACAATCATAGCCACTAGAGGGCGAACCTTCACTGCCCCACCAAAATCAACACCATGTCAGGACTCTGTATTTCATTAGGAAACAACCTGTCATTTCTTAAGCCTCCTGTTGTGTTCGTTTTGTGTTTACTAGTTTTGTGTTCCCGGTCAAAAATGACCGCTGCATTACTTGTCATAAATCCACAGTAACACATATATTATCATCTAATGTTGTGATAGACCTTTGTATCAACTTGTGTTCTATTAGATATAACCAGATTTGAATTTCCATTTTCTATATGGCTTGCAGGCCTCATTGACCTGAGCTAATGCAAGTGAGAAAGGGGAAGATTCTATTGGGGAAGGAAAGGTTCCAGTGGGGGCTGGCATAGAAGCAAAGAGGGGGAGTCAGGGTGTGTGTGTGTGTGTGTTTTAATGTACAGAAGCACACATACAGTCAATCTGATCAATAACTATGTGCCTGGACTCAATTTTATATACTGACCATTGTCTCACCCGTTCATTTCTAATGGCTGGTAATTTTTGAGGGGGAATACTCATAAATAAAACACTCAAATTGTTATAAAAATGATCAAAATGTGTTTTGTGTGTTCAGAATGATGCCCTGTGTTAACAAAGTCATGGAGCCTCATGGTAGTCAGAATAAGTTAACAATATTTTTGAGAGAAAAGAAGTGTCAATCAGTCACATTTGACCACGAACACAACAGGAGAGTTAAATAACTTGTGTGTGTTTAGGGTGGCTAAAGCTACTGTACATGTTTTCACATTGCTAAGTACATCGTGACCTTGGTCACCAACATTTACTACTCCTTTGGCATAAAGGGCAAAGGCCAAGAGATATATGACACGTCAATCAGCCAGGAAGTATGACAGAGATCCGGCCGAAATAAGTTCAATACATCACCCACTTACAGAAAACACATCTCTACACATCTCTACATATCATAAATAGAAATGGCATGATGTCAGTGTGAGAAATGAACTGAAATCAAACTTTATCGTCAATCATCATGAATACATCATTCCAGTGTAAATCTATCTGCTGCCCAGGCTTAGATGTGGGGCCAGCAGGGGCACGACTCTCACTGAACACACTGACCTACAGAAAATTGGCACAGGATGTGAGTACGAGAGCATGCGTGTGTGTGTGTGTGTGTGTGCGTGTGCGTGTGCGTGTGCATGTGCGTGTGTGTATGTGTGCGTGTGCGTGTGCATGTGCATGTGCGCGCGAGTGTGTGTGTGTGTGTAGGAAGGTGTGTGTGTGTGTGTGTGTGTGTGTGTGTGTGTGAGTGTGGTGTACGTGTACATCCAGTCTGAGACAGTGATTGAGATGGAAATTGTAAAATGGCAACACATATAGCTGCTTAGACAGATTGGGGTCATCGAGTGCTTGGGACTGCATGCGGTTCCGAGTGTGTCAGTGTGGGTGTATGTGTGTCTGATGTCTGTGTATGTGTGTGTGTGTGTGTGTGTCAGTGTGGGTGTATGTGTGTCTGATGTCTGTGTATGTGTGTGTGTGTGTGTGTGTCAGTGTGGGTGTATGTGTGTCTGATGTCTGTGTATGTGTGTGTGTGTGTGTGTGTGTGTGTGTCAGTGTGGGTGTATGTGTGTCTGATGTCTGTGTATGTGTGTGTGTGTGTGTGTGTGTGTGTACTTGTGAAAGCTAAACCGCAGACAGCGAGGAGACAGACAGACGTGTGTCAACACTTCGATCATGCCATTCCAACACAGATGCTCTCTCTTTCTCTCTCTCTCTCTCTCTCTCTCTCTCTCTCTCTCTCTCTCTCTGTGTCTTACTCTCTCTCTCAATTAAAGAGAGAGAGAAATAGAGAATGTGTAAGTGTGAGACACAGAGAGAGTAATGGAGAGAGAGAGAGAAAGTGTGTTTGTCATAGAAAGACAGAGAGAGAGAGAGAAAGAGAGAGAAAGATAGAAAGAGAGAGAGAGGGAGAGAGAGAAAGAGAGACCAACTATCAACTGCTGCAGAACAGCAAGTGGAATTTCTGGTTGACTGAACACGCTAGTCTGTTTTAGGTCGCCAGTTTGTCGGCACCTTTTGGAGTGGGCCACTGACTCGCCTGCTCGGATGTCCAGAACTTTCCGAGTCACTGTGAAAACGAATGAATGAATTTAGCTGCCTTGACTGACCTGATTCTTAGGGATACCAGCTTGTCATTGCGTGTCATTCAGAGAGGATGGAAAGTAGGTTAAATTAAGCCTTTAGAAAGAGCTGCCGAGGGACAGGGTGGGCACACAGTCAAAGAGAGACACAAGCACAAATCACAAATCACATGCACACACCTCATTCAGTATTTTTACTCTTCTCTCTACCTCCATGAGTGCCCTATTACAACTCAGTTAAATGCAATCAATCAATTTACATTGATTGTAATAGTTCACAGAGTTCAAACGAGTAAGAGAAGGGAGGCAGAGAAAGATGAGTATAAGTATTTATACTCTTTTGATCCCGTGAGGGAAATGTGGTCTCTGCATTTATCCCAATCCGTGAATTAGTGAAACACTCTCAGCACACAGTGAACACACAGTGAGGTGAAGCACACACAACAAGCGCTTACCCATACTTCAGATACTTTTTCTAAACTCTTAACGCAGACTCACACCTACAAAACACAGCTGGCCAAATGGATTATTTTCTTCTCAAAAACACATTTTGTTAAATATACTACTAACACATCTTTCTCTGCACACACTAACTTTACCAAAACACTGGAAATCTGACTCAAAATGAAATTATTCAGTCAAAGATGCAATTTTTACACTAAATTTCTTGGTTGGGAACTGTATGTCCACATGTTATGTTCACATACAAAAGCATTCCAGGAGGTACAAATACTGTTAGAAATACTATTTACAGTATGATAGAACAGAAAACGTTTTACAGTATTGTAATGCTTACAGTGAACAAAAATATCCATGAAACACATAAGCATTCTGAACAAAAAAACAACAGCAAAAAGCCCAGATAAAAAGGGGGGAGCTACAGTAAAAAAACACAAAATTACTGTATCTAATTTCTGCAATCTTCAGGGTTAGGCCACATGTTTTCATCAACATCGCATTGATTACATGGTGAATGATAGTGGCACAAACTTCATCACTGATAGCAGTTCTTGCAGCCAAATGGAATGCCAGGTCACATTCTTACACCTCTACCTTGGGCCTGCTCTTCTCCCTGGCCCTGCTCCTCTCACTGCATCTTTCATCTGGGCCCCTTGCTCTTACTCTTCCTCGTCCAGACATTACAGTGTTTGTCTTTTTCTGTTTCTGTTTCTAAAAATATTACTCCTCAAAGTCCTTCTTTTACTGTGTCAGTGTAATAGAACAAAATAACCCCTGCCACTGAGTCTAAGACAGACTGGAATCAGCTGTGGTTGGCCCAATTTACCCAACATAAATCAGTTGTGTGTCAATTATTGAATTGTTTGTTTATTATCAGCTGAGATATATTGTTTTTGAACTGATATCATTGCAGAAGCAGAGGTTTTTATACTGTATTTAAGGTTTGGAATATTGTTTTTACTATTGTGGGATGTTACAGTTTTTTTCAGTCGCTAACAAGCGTTTGTCTAACCAGTTGACACATTTTCAAAACTCTAAACACAATTAGCACAGCATCGGTCTTTTGTGGCCATACCATTCACACATTTCATGTCGTTTTCACCCAATATGCAGTCAGTGAACATATTTCCACAATGCTTACATTTTCTAAACAAACAAGCTATACTTCCCAACAAAACTATGGATTGTTTTAGTAGTATTTACGAATGTTAACACACAACAACCCACAATGGCAAACACAATATTCCAAACCTTAGATACAGTATAAAAACCTCTACTTCTGCTACCAAACGTTTTTTTATCCCAGGTGCATCGCCTTTGATAATATCATATGCGATGTTGATGAAAACATGTGGCCTAACTCTGAAGATCGCAGAGATTAGATACAGTAATGTTGTGCTTTTTTTTAGTTCCCCCCTTTTTATCTGGGCTTTTTGCTGTTGTTTTTTGTTCAGAATGTCTGTGTTCTCTTGTGTGTTTCATGGATATTTTGTTCACTGTAAGCAATACTGTAAAACTTTTTCTGTTCTACTGTACTGTAAACAGTAAAGGGAAAAAAAAAGATTTGTTTTTCACTGGAATGCTTTTGAATGTGAACATTACATGTGGACATACAGTTCCCAACCAAGAAATTTAGTGTAAAAGTGTAAATTTAGTGTAAAAATGGTGGATTGCATGTTTTGCATGCAAATACCTGTAAAACTGAAACATAAAAGTCTATGCAGTTTTTGTAATGTCAACAATAGCCAGTATTTTGAAACCTGGTGTACTTTGATTGACTGCATGTACCTTGTGAAGTGAAAACAAGTGTTATTCTATGACAGAATAATTTCATTTTGTGTCTGATTTCCAGTGTTTTGGTAAAGTTAGTGTGTGCAGAGAAAGATGTGTTAGTATATGTTTAACAAAATGTGTTTTTGAGAAGAAAATTATCCATTTGGCCAATTGTGTTTTGTAGGTGTGAGTCTGTGTTAAGAGTTTAGAAAAAGTATCTGAAGTATGGTTAAGCGCTTGTTAGCGATTGAAAAAAACTGTAACATTCGTAAGTACTGCAAAAACAATCCATAATTCTGTTGGGAGGTATAGCTTGTCTGTTAAGAAAATGTAAGCATTGTGGAAATGTGTTCACTGACTGCATATCGTGTGAAAACGACATGAAATGTGTGAATGGTATGGCCACAAAAGACTGATGCTGTGCTAATTGTATTTAGAGTTTTGAAAATGTGACAACTGGTTGGACAAACGCTTGTTAGCGTCTGAAAAAAAAATGTAAACCGGATTTATTTCTCTCCAAAATGTAACAGCTGGACATTAATCCATGCCTCATTCATAGGTACCACTCTTTTCTCATCAGTAGACAACAGCTGGTCAAGGTCAACAACACGCACTCCCCTCTGGTCACAAACTAGTAGAGTAGTGGGGCTCCACAAGGATGTGTGAGCTCACCACTACTCTTCACAATCTACACTAACGACTGCACCATCAGTACTCCTGACCAATACCTCATGAAATGTTTTGATGATACGGCACTGGTGGCTCTGATGACAGGGGAGATGTAGCCTGACCTCTATTATGAGAGTGTGAGCAAAGTCCAATGGTGTGAGCAAAATGCTCTCATAATGAATCCCATCAAAACAGAGGAGGTAATTTTTAGGAATAACACAACACACATGCTCCAGTCATAATTCATGATAAACCTTTAAAACAGTCATCATCCTTCAAATATACAGTATGTGGATAGTGTCTTCTCTTGGTCATCGCATGTGGATTACAATTGCAAAAAAGTCCAACAGAGAATTTATTTTCAGAGGAGACTTAAATCCTTTGAAGCCAGCAAGGACATCCTACGCTAGTTATTCACATACACAATACAAAGCATATTGCAGTATGCGGGGGGGGGGGGGGGCATTTTGGCTCTGTGGCCTCTCAGTCCAGCTAAAAGCTAGGATATTTAAACATTTGTTTAAAGTTGGTGAGTCACACAATGGAGGATCACTTCTTTGAGAGCTGGACTAAACACAATCTCAGACTAGCAGACAAGATTGCACTGGACCCCTCCCTGGTGTTACATAAGGAGTACCAGCTCCTGCCATCTGGAAGACGCTTTAGGATGCCCAGCTGTGGGAGAAATACTGTACATGCAAACACTCTTTCCTCCCTCACCCTGCATCATTACTCAACAGAGGAGAGTAAAGTAGATCCCTCACTCCTAGTTTAACATGTTGAGGAGTGATTTATTTCCCTGGCTCCTTCTAGAATTCTACGCGAATGTTCTATACTTTCCGTGTTTTTTTCACAGTCTATGGGAGAAATCCCTGAGGGTAATTGTCGCATCATAATGCGAAGCTCTCTGTTCCCGAACGTTCTAATCACATATTTGTGACCGTACTCCTCATTGGGCATTACCTGTGTATGCTACACCTCTTACATTATGATCTTGAATGTTATTTTTAATGTCTTTCTATGCTGATTGTTGAGTTGTAATGCAAAACAAATTTCCATGTAAACGGACATCAAAGTATTATGTTACCTTATAAAGTGAACCACACTAAGTCAATTCATTTGTTTACATGGCATTTTTCATGAAAGTAAGTACAGTTCATGGATTTCTTTATGATGAAGGACCTGGTTACTACACACAAAAATACTGTTATGGTGTTGACAACTGGATAGAGATACAGAGACAGTAAGCTGAGCATGTGAGGGATATTAAGAGATGAATACATAAGGTTAGTTAGACATGACAGAATGTGTGTAATGTGACATGTTAAGACACACACACACAATTATGCAGACTTTTTAAGTATTTATTCACAGTTCTTTTTCCCTGCACTTGGGATGTGCACAATGACCTCTTCTAACTGATGATAATGTTTTGAGCAATATTGTGGGATAGCAGTCGGAGATTTATAATAAAAGGATGATTGACATTAAGGGATTATTAAGGCCTTATAGTTACAAAACACTTCAACGTATTAGAACTGAGAAATCAAAGGACTTTTGTGTTTAATTAATTGAAGGACTGTTTTCGATGAATGCCTTATGCACAGAGCTAATTGAATTACAAACACAAACGTGCACGCCAGTACACACACACACACAGTCTCACACACTCGCTCTCATTTAATTTGACATGCACACAGACATTCACATGCTCTCGCTCTCTCGCTAAATCCCACACACTCTCACTGCCACACACACTGACAACACACTCACTCACACACACACTCAGTGTCACACACACACACACACACACACAAAGAGAGAGAGAGACAGACTATCAGTCTCACATGTGTCTCAGAAAAAAAACACAGACCCTCTGTCTGAAACGCTCTCACGCTGCTATGCAAGCTTATACCCACCTGTTGGGCTGATAATGAATAGGTAATTAACCTTTAAGGACCAGAGCATTAATCAATTAGCTGTAACACATTACCATCAAATGGAGCAACTGTGCAAATATAATGCTTAACACGCATGTACACACACACACACACACACACACACTCACACACGCACACACACACACACATGGACCATTAGGGTGACTGTGTGGTCTGTGTGAGGTCTATTTCAGGGAGCACATCACACAGACACATGCCAAAGCTGTCACTGACATCCTGCTTCATAGAGGAGCCAAATGTGACTGACAACCCCCCCCCCATCCCCCCCCCAAAAAAAAGACACCGCCATTTCTCCCCCTTCCTTCTTCTGCCGACCTAAAGACAGAGAGAGAGAGAAAGAGAAAGAGACTAGTGCCATAAGATGCAGGATATTTCTATAGCTCTTTTGAGTGTGTTAGTGGAGCCAGTGCTGAGTGCCAGACTGCTGTCTGTCTGTCTATCTGCCTGCTTGTCAATTTTTTTTACTAGCCTATGTCTCTACATCTATAGGTGCATATGCCTATATTTATTCAGAGAGAGAGAGAGAGATTTATACACACACACACAGACACACACACACACACGCACACGCACACGCACACGCAAACACACACACATACATGCATACACACACTGTGATTTCAGGCCATCCCTAAGGGGCCGTGCACACGACGCCGGTTTTTGTGAAACCGGTGAGGTTTTGTTAACGGTTACGCCTTGCATGTACACGACGCCGGCAGTTTAGGAGACTGAAACCGATAGCTTTTGAAACCGGCT
>NW_027468859.1:4319620-4344620 GCF_046254945.1 Alosa pseudoharengus
ACTAAAATTCAATTAAATTCAATCATCTACCTGTTCCTTTTCTCCACTAAACACTGCTTAGTTACTATTTAATTATTGTGGAGTCTGCTGTTTCTATAACAAAACGTTGATGAACATTACACTACCAACCTTTAGCAATCGGAACTTGACTACAAAACTTGATATAGTTTGCTTTCTAGGAGGATATTCTGCTTGCTCCTAAAAGGATGACATTAATCTTGCACATATCCTGCAAACCCTGGTGTGTGTGTGTGTGTTTGTGTGTGTGTGTTAGTGTGTGTGTGTGTGTGTGTGTGCTGTGTGTGTGTGTGTGTGTGTGTGTGTGTGTGTATGTACTATGTGCGTCATAATGTCGTCCTCAAGTGCCACCTGGTTCCATTTGTCACATTAAGAGTTCTCTGCTGAATTCCAACCCAAAGCAGGCGGCCTGTGGAATGTTTCACTGAACACTTCCCACTTCATCAGGCCTCCTTACACTCTGTTAGTAATATGCGCTGGCATGTCATGTGATTAAGTGCCCATGCTAAGTTAAAGGAGAGAGAAAAAAAAGAGAAAATGCACCAATGTATAGTAGTATAGTATAGTATAGTATAGTATAGTATAGTATAGTATAGTATAGTATATAGTATAGTTTAGTTTGGTATAGTATAGTATAGTATAGTATAGTATAGTATAGTACAGTATAGTATATAGTATAGTTTAGTTTGGTATAGTATAGTATAGTATAGTATAGTAACTTAAAAAACATGATACACCAATTGTGCATTGGTTAACAACTCAACTGCAGAGGCATCTCAAAACACCAGCCGAATTTTCTTCTATGATGAAAAGTGTGATAAGTACAGACTGAATGCTTTGATCTGAACTGTGGGTCATGCAGTATAATGCAATTCCTATAGCCAAATGAGGTGCCCACAGTTATAGACTACATACGTCTAAGATTGGGTGTCAGGCGCCAGACTTTTGAGGATATGTGTCGTAGTGCATACATTATATAAATGGCGAAGTTACAGAACACATGCTTTTAATAGGGGAATTTATGACTGAACAATTTTACCATTAAACATTTTTCACTTTAAGTGATTTCATATTCCTGTGAGGAGTTCAGTGGAATCCCCAGAAGAACTGCCGACTGACTGAACTGGCTCCAAGATTATTTTATCTCCCGCTTATGACTAATATAGTAGCACCCTTCCAGACTGGCCGGTGCCAAGTCTAAAACGAATAGCTCGTGGGCCGCCCCTGGTGCAGTACAGTAGTGGAGAGACAGCGCTTAGAAAGGTCTCTTAGGGGTCATTTTCACCACGTTGGAGTATTACAGTCATTTCCTGTGAATTAGCCGCGTTGTGTACAGTATAAGCCGCAGAGCAGTATTTTATGCAAGTTAAAAGAAACAAAGCCATATTAATATCATATTAACTGCCCCCGTGTATTATTAATCTCATAGCTGAAGACATTTTGCAAAATCAATAAACCGCGGATAATAGTTGGGAAATTATTATTGGACCTATCATGTCATGACCTCTCATGCCATTATCATGTCCTAGACCTAGATGATCTTCCTACAGGGTTCAGTGAATGTCTCTGGTCACCTCACCTGGCCCCTGCCCGGGTCTCCGGGGTAATAACCTGCATGCATGCATCCTGACAACACCATCACTAAAGACTGCAGACCACAGTCTGGCCACTGTGGAGTGAGTGCATTGCATATATGGATATGCACATGTAGTGGTCTGTTACCAAGGCATCATAGATTATTATTGCTATTATTATCTTTTCAATTGTTTCTGTTTTGCTTCATACATTATGGTTTTAAAATGCACTTAATAATGTTGGCTTGCGTATACTGTCCTTGTGTTAATGTAAGCTAAGGGAGGATGCAAAGTTCTAGTGTAAATAGGGTTGCAAAATTCCGGGAACTGGGAATTTTTAATATGGTAAGTTAGTCTATAACAGGGACAAATCCACATCTTGCAGCATATTAGTTAAAACAACCTGATTTAATGCAAATTCAGTCGAATTTCTACCATGCACATACGTCAATCACATGCACACAGCAAATAATTGACAAAAAACCTCTAACTATATCTATCTTTGTCTCTATTTATCTATTAATTTATCTATCCATCCATCCATATCCCATCAGTCTTTGAGCTCCGATCCAGTCTTTCCTGTTTCACGAACCAGCCAGGGCGGTTCACTAAGTAGTTTCTGCACACTGAAAAATTATTCACAAGCCATGAGATGTCAGTGTCATGAGTTGTCAGCTGTTGAAAAAGTTGTAGTTTAACAAGAACTCTTTTGTCTTTAAATTCAAAATGATTAACATATACACAAGATATGAATAAATTCATTTGATCAGACTCAGTTGGTCAAAGCACTGAAGCATTTATTATCAAGAGGAGGAAAAAAGGCATTACATTACAATCATAACAACAATATGGTCACTTTTAAATATGATACAGATAAAAATATTTTTTTTTCATGTTGTGCTTCATTAAAATCTGTATGAAGACACCATGAAGCCTCTTTGTAAAGGTATTTACCTATTTACCTTTAAAAAGCTACACTCTCACTTTGTAAAGGTATTTACCTATTTACCTTTAAAAAGCTACACTCTCACTTTGTAAAGGTATTTACCTATTTACCTTTAAAAAGCTACACTCTCACTTTGTAAAGGTATTTACCTATTTACCTTTAAAGAGGCTACACTCTCACTTTGTAAAGGTATTTACCTATTTACCTTTAAAGAGGCTACACTCTCACTTTGTAAAGGTATTTACCTATTTACCTTTAAAACTCTTTACACTCTTACAGTTTACAGCTTTATTTCTTTGTCATTTTTTACATTATTTTTCACACACTCACACATGAGTGAGAGAGAGAAAGAGAGAGAGAGAGAGAGAGAGAGAGAGAAAGAGAGAGAGAGAGAGAGAGAGAGAGGGCTTGGCATCACACCCATGCATCTCACTGAAGTGCAACAGATACGCATACAGCCTTCACAAAAGCGCACAGGACAGCACCGCACCTTTCAGAATTAGGGCTTTTTGTCAAACTCTGCACGCCAAGATGAATAAAGAAATAAATACATTTACATACACGTCAAACACACTGTGCGTGGGCACCGGGCAGTCATGCACAAGGGCCGAGAGAGGCTTGAATTTCTGTGAAAGCCCACTGCTGTTGTGTGTGTGTGTGTGTGTGTGTGTATGTGTGTGTGTGCGCGCGCATGTGTGTATGTAGTGTGTGTGTCTGCTACTTGTGTTGGGTATACATGAAGTCTGTATGGGAGAACGGATGGAGGCTGCACGTACAGTTTGGCAGAGATGTGTAACACTAAACTAAAGGAACGACAGTGCATCAGTCGAAGCCCTCAGCACATACAATAAAATGTCATGGTACAAAAGAAAACATACAGAAAGAAATAAAGGATGTACACAGGGGTTGAAGTGGCATTTTACTTTAAGTACCTTCTGAGACACATTTAAACCACAGATGTGCAGAAAAGGATCCAGGCTTTTGGGAATCCCTTTGCAAACACTTATGAAGTCATTTTGAGCCTAGAGACTCTGGTGGGGGATAGTCCTCCGACTAGTACTTCAAAAACGTCAAGAATATAAGGCAGGTTGACAAAAGTGTTTAAACCAGTCTGTGTAAGCACTTATGAATGCTAATGGCCCTGCACAGATTTGTCACATGATGACCGTTTCTGTGTGCAGCGAGTAGGAGCTGAAGCTCTGATTGGCTGGCCTGGCTTTGCGGGCGGGACTTGGGGGACGGCTCATGGGACCTGAATGGCTGGAGAGCCTGGGGCGGGTGGAGCCTGTCTGGCTGGCCCATCTGGAAGGTGGGCGCTGATTGGCTGGCCGGGCAGGACGGGAGAAGCTCCGCCTTGAAGGTGCTGGAGAGGACTCGCGGCTGACCTGCAGGGCATTGTGGTTCATTAATGCTTGCAGAAAATATTTACATTTGTCCATTATTGTTGTGTGTGTGTGCTTGTGAGAGTTTGTGTGTGTGTGTGTGTGTGAGTGTGTGTGTGTGAGCATGTGTGTGTGTGTGTGTCTGTGTGTGTGTGTGTGTGGGTGTGTGTGTCAGCTAAAAACTGTGAGGATGCACTTGCCGGCGGTGTGTGAGAGACCCTGCTGGCTGGCCGCTGCTGTTGCTGCTGAATGTCCAGCGTGCTCAGTAGCTCCACCAGACCGCTCTCCTCTCGGCTAATGCCTGTTCCGTTTCCGTAGTAACCCCCGTTGCTGTAGCAGCCCCCACTGCCACTGCTGTGGCTGCGACGCCGGCCCACGCTCGGTCCGTTTAGGACGTGCTCCACCATCCAGTAATCAGTGGCCGGGTCGCCCCCTTGGACCGGCACCCTGCCACCGGGGACGTCCCGGCCCCTCCTCTCGTCCCACTGCCCCCCTCGCTGCTGCCCCTGGGTGGGGGTGAGTTTGGGCGAGGAGTGTGGAGGGGGAGTGGGGCTGGGGTTGGAGTAGCGCGCGTGCGTGTGGGAGTGTGAAGGCGTGCGTGCATGTGAGCGGCGGGGGCTGATGGGAGAGGAGCCGGTGGTCACGGTCGGTGGAGGGGAGGGCGCCACCACGCCGGCATCCGTCAGCAGCTTCCCCTCGTTCTCCTGAAGCATGGCGCCGAACTTGCGCAGCACCGATGGGCTGCCCTGTTTCCTGTCCAGGGGGGCGGACTTTCTGTCTGATGATAAGGAACGCTGCTGGACATGGCCCAGGGGGGAGTTGTCGACATGGCGCATGGGTGGCCGGGCTCCAGGAGTCGCGCGCTGGTCATAGTAGTCCAGTCCCTGAGGGCTGTCATAGTGCACTGATTGGTTCCTCCGGTTCTCAAACTCCTCACTTCTGCCACCTTGCCAGCCAGAGACAACCCTGCAGCAGAGCAACAGTGCACTGAGTATGAGGAAGTTCAGTGTTTTCAATCGTACATATTTGCTAAAATAAAGAAAAAAAACAAAAACAATGTAGTAGCCTAGCCTACTCAATGTAACCTAACATTGTGTGTTCATTCAGATTACTGTTAAAGACCTAGGCTGGTTAATGATTATTTTGTATTCAAGATGTATTTTCTGTGAATGACCATATGCTTGTCAACTGAACGAAGGTCCAGAAACACATAGCCTAGTTCACGTGATTTGTAGCCTAACGACATTACCATTTTCTCATTGTCAATATGTTTTTCTCCGGTCCTGCTCACATTATTGCATATAGTTTAAACGAACTGATCATTAAGAAACTTTTGAAACGCGTCGAGTGTTTTCTTTTTCGGTTAATGCCGCATTACTTTGGTGTTTAGCCTCGATCAAAAAACAGAGTACTGCCTGAACTTGCGTTGCCATAGTGACAAAGCGCATATAGTTGCCAAAGCGCATGGAAAGTTTTTTTCTGTTAGGAAATGCAATGACGTAGGCCTGATTTAAGAAGAGGACGCGGCATTAAATTCTGTTCGATTACAAAGCGGTTTCAAATCGGCCGAAGTCTATTAACAATTAATATGTTAAGGCGAGACACGGCAGGTGAAAACATCGTTTTTTCATGCACTGGTCAATTTCGAGATTTTGAGCTAGTCTGTTACCTTAGCATGTATTCTATCACACTACTACAACAAAAAAGTCCGATTTACACATTTAGGTGTTTATTTCATTATATTGTGTCTACTCGCGCCTGTATATTTATCCTAAATTCAGCAAAAGTTAGCATTCTAACCTTGCATGCACTCCCGCGACTGTGACCCAAAACATATCGTGTATAGTACCGTTGGAAAGCTCTGTTTTTCCTGTATCACGCTATGTGATCCATATATGGACACTTCCTTTGTATCAGCAACCAATCGCGAAAGTTCAAAGACGAGGCTAGGCTGAGAACGGAATCTCATTGGCTGTCTTTCAAGGCTGTTTTCTCAAAACGAGTTTCCTCTCCCACTCTGAGCAAGGAAACTCCACTTCAGAAGCACTTACATACACCAAACTTTCTAGACTTATGCCTAACTATATTTCGAAGATATTTACAGAGGGGTTTGTTGATATATTATTCCTAGCCTGACTTACATGACATTTTATGCCTAAAAACATGGCAAAAATCGATTTTTTAGGGCTATTGACATTATATTCTGATTTACAGGATAACTAAAGTAGATATTCATAAATCCCTCTGTAAATTTTTCAACATCTATTATCTGAACACAATGAAAACATAATTTTGAACCTGGCTGTATCCAATGCTCAGGTTTCTTGTTTTAAAATGTATGCAAATTAGCGCATATTTAATTAGATAATGCCTAATTTGCATATGTAAACATTAAATTACAGAAAACTTGTAATACATTTTTTTCTCATATTAATGTAAGTAATCAACTGGGTAAGTTTCATAGTGATATCTGCTTGTTAAAAATTTTACCCTATTCACCTGTAGTGTCTCGCCTTAAGTATATAATATGTAACATAGGCTACATGTGCTACATTCGACATTATTTCGTGCGTTTTCAAAAACGACTAACGTGATCCTTGGATTCATTAAACCAAGTTGTGTGAAATCATAATCTGAGATGACATTACGCAGTTATTGCAGTCACTTAGTCTTAGAGTACAAGAATCTGCGTTGAATGTAGGCCTACATGACGTTTTCAATTTCCACATAATGTAAATGTATGCTTTTAACATGCTAAAGTTCTAGTAGTAGAGACTGTGTCCTTGCAAATCATGTCATGTCTTATGTAAGGTCCATGGAACAAACATAGCATGACCGACTCTGACGTAAAATAAGGATAATGTTACTGAACCCATGTAGTCTATAAATTGTAATGGCAGATCTAAAAAGAGAAACCACATAGACAAGTCGGATTTTCTGCACTATTAATTTTCAGCATAGCCCTACTACTTCTTTACTGTATAAAAATAGACCTTTTGCTATTTTGGCTGCGGTGTTATTGAATGGAAAAATTCAACCTTTCCCTCCTGGTATTTTTTATTTTTTTTCATATTCAAAAATAGCTAGATTGGTTCTGAAACTGGTTTTAATCATCATGACTGATGTCAGCAAAATAGGGCATAAAACACATGCTACTACTTTGTCTTGATACTCTAAACTATTAGAGATTGAGCATCAGATGGATGAAATGAGGCAAAGAAATCCTACCTTTGAGCGTCAGGATCATAGCCATTCTTTCGCTTCTGTGGAAAAGAAGGCAACACATAGACAAACTGAGCCATACTGTAGGATTGGGTTATGGGATTGAAAAATGAGTGTTGTGGTTTAAGTGATAAAGCAGCTTAGCCAACACCCAAAATAGTTGACTCACTGTTTTGGCATTGCTCAAGTCCTGTTGGTTCTTCCCATGCCCCAGGTATCCCTGCAGAATCTCCAGGGTGGGATCCATCCCCGGGTTGCTAGGGTAACCATCGCCATAGCCATTGTTGAGCTGATAGCCACAGCTTTTGCCAACGGCAGCGGGCAGGTTCATGCCAATTGGGCGCTCCACATTGCCGTGGCTATGGCAACCGCCATTGTAGCGGCTTGAGTTCTTGTTTGCAACAGGTAGCAGGGTGATGTCATTGGCCTGATTTGGCGAGGCACCATCGTTTCCTCCTCTGCGAGCAACCACCTCATTGTAGAGCTGCAACACACAACACAACATTCACATCCATGCAGAAGTCTTACCGGTATATTGAAGGTGTACAGAAATGATAGCTCGTCATGGTTCAGGGTAAGGTGTAGAATGAATCAAAACAAATGACCACGAGTGGAGAGAGACACCAACCTCATATGCACACAAAATCTGTGACAATAATTCTGCTGTCTCTCTCTCTTTGTGTGTGTGTGTGTGTCTGTTTGTCTGATTCACAAGGGTGGGGGACAAGTCTTGTTCTTGAGCGGGTGCTTTGTGAGCATGTGTGTCTTCGTTCCAGGCCGTTCCGCTGTTTAATGAGTCCGTTAGTATCGGCTTACAAGCGAGTGAGAGTCCATGTGCTGTCTGCCAGTATTCACACTATGCCTTAAAGGCTCGTTAACAAGGGTCAGAGGTCAATCTGGAGCCTGCTACATGAAGTCCGACTAGCCAAATGTGATTCATACAACTCATAACAATTTTATTAGAGATGGGATTCTAAAAGGCTGTCTTTCATTATTTCTGTGGGTGTGTATGTGTGTGTGTGTGTGTGAATGCGCATGTGTGCATGAGTGAGAGGATCATTGTGGGTGTAGTGTAAGTATACTGAATGTATATGTGGATACCTGTGAATGTGTGTGTGTGTTTGTTGTGTGTTCATACAAGAGAGGTAGTGTGGATGTGTATAAATGTATGTGCAAATCTCTATATGTGTGCGTGTGTACATATACTGTATGTGAGCATGTACTGTATATACAGCTCTGAAAAAAAAATTAAGAGACCACTGCACATTTTTCTGAAGTGATCCTACAGTTGCTGAGTGACATTCGAATGAGTTGACGGTCAAATTTGCAATGGTCTCTTAATTTTAAATATGACCGTCAACTCATTCGAATGTCACTAAGCAACCGTAGGATGACATCAGAAAAATGTGCAGTGGTCTCTTTAATTTTTTCCCGAGCTGTATGTGCATTTGAGACAGTGAATATGTGTACACGTGCTAAGGCTTGTGACTGGGCTTAAGGGTTCGTTTGTCAACAAATTTGAGTAGTGGCTCAGGAATGGGGGATGTGTAAAGTGAGGTGGGTCCAGAGTGTGTCTGTGTGTGTACATGTGTTTCATGGAGTGTGTGTATCTGTGTATTAGTGTGAGAGTATCTCTGCATGTGATTCACATGTGTGTGTGTGTGTGTGTGTGTGTGTGCACCCGTGTGTTTCTCACCTCTTCTATCTTGCGCTGCATGTCCTGCAATTGTTCCTCCCACTCCAGCATCTCTGAGTCAAATTCAGGCCTCTCCCCCACCCACACGCCACGCTGCAGGTCCAGGGCAGCCATTCTGGTATGTGTGTGTGTGTCTGTGTGTGTATGAGGGAGGATGTGTGTGTGTCTGAGAGAAGAATTCAGTATGTATGTGTGTGTTTAGGCAGTTATTTCCTCAATGCCTCTTGAGCTCAGCTGGATTCAGTAATGTGTGGCTTACAGATTTGTGTGTGTGAGTGCGAGTGTGTGTGTATGTGTGTGAGTGCCTGTGTGTTTGTGTGTGTGTTATAGGGGTCTTGGTGTCGTAAGCCGTTGGCGCTGTCGAAGGACACATAGGACAGATTAGAGGTCTATAAAACCATGACAGAAAACAAAATCAATCAATCTATTCCTACCCAACCAGTGGAAACTGAACTATATGCATATGAGAGGGAATTTTACCGACATTTTCAAAAGCAGCTCAAACGTCTGAGTCGGGTTTCTCGTGCATAATGCACTAGGTATTTCAGCATCTCGAAGATGCGTCAACGGAGAGCGTGACCTGGAGGAACGGTGGCCCCTGTTTCCCAGATATATACCATGCGCATTCATTACTGGCATTAAGTAAAGGGGGGGATTTCTGCCGTCACGGAACCTGACACCCGCGAGTCCCGGCTGTCTTTCCTCCAGAAAATGCCCGAATGTACCACTATGCGTGATGTAAGCGCGAATATATTTTTACCCCGAGTAACTATGGTCTTCTCCAACTCTGCGCGCGTGCTGGCACCCACAGAGTGAAGTAAATAAACACTACATGAAAATGAACCATCTCGACGGAATTACCCAGTGTGTTTCGAGTTTACATATTTTAAAATCTTGGAGTGGATCTTTATCATGGCCACAAACTGACATAATATATGTATGCGTATGATAAGCTTTCCTTTGACATTAACGCCCTTCATCAGTACAACATGGATTTTGTCACTTAGATGCAGCACAAAGCTTAATTCAAGTTCAGCCCTTTAAAAGACTTACCCTCGTCTCGTTGTGTTGCTTCAACTAGTTCTGTGATATTCGTAGCAGTGTTTTGTGAGGAAAATAGTCCAAGTTATAAAGTGTTTCCAACAAGACATACAGTATTCCCCAAATACACTAAATGCCTCCGTCAAAGTCTTTGCGCGCTGCCTTGTCCTTTGGCTATCCTTTAGGACAGCACGAGACTCTCTGAGTGCGAATTCAGTCCGACTGGCGTCCCCTTCTCTCCCGCTCTCGCTGTTCGTTATGTGACGTAGGCTCGAGAGAATACGACTTTTAAGTAGCCCGGGTAACGCCCCCTATGGCAGGTGCCTCTTTTTCTGGGTAAACAACTTCGGGGTCCAAGGGGCCCACCGGAGCTTACCCCGCGCGGCACCGGAGCCAGGATCGAGTGTCATAATGTCAGATTTATTCTGGCATTTGCGCTGAATGGGCCAGGCTGTCGTCACTCCCTCGCCAGGTTATAATTACTATCAGACAAAGTGTTTATGAGGCTATTTTCGGCTCGATATTGCGCCGCCGTACATTTGGGTGAAGCTACTGCTCCGTTGTTGCTATTCCTCTTTGGGAGCGTGGCAGATTTTTATCTAGTGACCTCTGCCTGCCTACTCGTTCTTGGCTTACGGCGAGCCCTTTACTAGCAGGACCTTCGCACCTCAGGACGCGTGCATAATTTTTTTTTATTATTATTTCGGAGGCTTTCCAGAGAATGCACGCATGTCAAACTGGCGAGCTGTCTTCAAATGTTAATGGGTTATTTCTATTGCCAGCCATGGCGTTTATTTATTTTGACACTTGTCATCATTGCGCAATGTTCCCGTGCGTCATTTGACTCTCGCGACCAGTGACCCAAATAACTGACCAACTGCGCTGAGGACAGGGCCAGTGAGAAAAACAAGGATGTTCAAGCAGCCTCCATCTGCATCCCAAAAACCGCCCTACGTCACCGTGAAAATCGTGAATTTCAAAGCTAATGCAATTGGAGCCCTCTCGTTCATGAATCACCAGGGGACGGGGATGTGGGTGGTGGGAGGCGGGGGTTGCAATATGTAACTTATATGTAAGGCAGGCTTGTCTTATCTAAGTCAAATCCTAGGGACAACACCTAGGCAAACGAAAATATTTCCTTCATAACCACAGTAGGGGCCTAGGTGATTTAAAGAGACTGGAATTCATGTTTGCACAAGCACAATACCTACAGTGCACCATGTCACCAGTGACAGTATCCCACTAATGGATAGCTGCTGTGATCATCAGAGAGGACCTTTAAGACCTGATGAGGTTGCCACACGCCAGGTAGAACCAGACATCCGTTTGCTTAAATTATCTTAATATCTTTTACTTCAACCAATAGACAGGCAAAGCCAGGCTAGGCTACCACAATTCCTGAAGTACTGTAGCTTGTGCAAGAAGCTACTGCAGTACATGAATACTGTCTGTGATCACTTCCTTAAGACAGGCTATGACTTGTATGAGCTTCAAACATGACTTGCATACATGAACATGACCATGGATCTGGTCAGTGTTGAATTTCCAGCAAACATGGCTTAAAGTACATGAATATGTACAGTAACATGACTTATGTTGTATAATAAACGTGTGTATTCTGTAATATGTGTTAAATATGAGTACATGTAATATGTTGTCTCTCCATAATCACACTGCAGTCACTAGTCACTGAGTGTCCGTCAGCAGCACCAGCTGTGTGGGGGCCAGCAGGGTGAAGGAGAGGAGCCTTCACGTGTCACCCAACGAGGCCAGAGCATAGAGCCACCTGTCCCCACATACCAAAGGTTAGGAACCCGACGGTGCAGATTAGTATCTGTATCATCACACACACACACACACACACACAGTCACATGTGCACACAAACACACACACACACACACACACACACACACTGAGTAACATACACACACACTCAGTCACACAAGCACATAGTCTCTCTCTCTTTCTCTCTCTTTCTCTCTCTCTCTCTCACTCACTCACTCACTCTCTCTCTCTCTCTCTCTCTCTCTCTCTCTCACACACACACGACACACACACACAAACACACACACACACACACACAGTATTAGCCTTCTCATTGCTTAAACAGCAGCCCAAAGGTGATGATACATAAGAAATGTTTTGAGCCATGTTGCTGGCCAACCACATAACTAGTTTCCATGTGTTCTGATTTGATGGTCATTGCCTACTGATGATTTCTGAAGTTCACAAAAAATGTTACTCAATGGAAACATGGCAGAACAAAAATCCCAGGACCATTGTCCAGCAACATTGTTCAAAAAGTTGCCTTTTTTATCATCAACCTAACATTCTTGTCAGAGGTGTTACTAAGACCCTCCTGAGGAGTGTTGGTGAGTCACAGGTGTCAGTGTATGCCAGTGAAGTGTCTAGATACTCACCTTTTACTGTCAAAACAGACTGGGGGTATGGACAGAGCTCACTGGCCAGCTTGAATTCTGGGAAATGTAGTCTGGAACTGGGATGCATGAGTAAAGCCTGGGGATGGGTCTTCTGTACTTGTGTGACCATGACAGTTTTAAAACAAAACAAAATAACAACAACAATAACATGGATGAATGAAATGTATAGCAATGCCAAATAATAAAGAGAGTGAGCTCTCTGAGACTAGAGAACGAAGAAGAGGGTGAAGAGGAAGACGAGTTTGAAGATTGTGGCATAAGAGAGGGATGAGAAGAGAACTAGCATCAGGATGAGCAAAATGATGGGCTGAAACATCTGCTGAAAGAAAGAAGAAGAAACAACACAAACGGAGAGAGAGAGAGAGAGAGTGAGAGAGGGAGAGAGAGAGAGAGAGTGAGAGAGAGAGGGAGAGAGAGAGAGTGAGAGAGAGAGAGAGAGGGAGAGAGAGAGAGAGAGTGAGAGAGAGAGAGGGAGAGAGAGAGAGAGGGAGAGAGAGAGAGAGAGAGAGAGAGAGAGAGAGAGAGAGAGGCAGAGGAGAAGGTATCAGTGAGGCAAAGTGACAGGTCTGCGATTTTCAAACAGGTTCTCACTCACTCTCTCTCACACACACACACACACACACACACACACACACACACACACACACACACACACACACACACACACACACACACACATTAACTCATTGAATGCCAAGCTGTTTTCGGAAGCTTTGTCCTAGAGTGCCAGCAATCTAGACCATTGTTGATGATTTTTGTACAGCCACAGCATATTCTGTGTTATAGCTATGAACACATACAATGGCTCGTTTGAAAGGTGAGACTTTAAGCTCTCAGTGGGTGCAAACCGTGTATTTCTACACTTTTTAAAAAAAAAAGCCAAAAAACGTTTTTGGCACTCAACGCATGGGAAGGAAAAACGTAATATTAAGTTTTTGGCACTCAATAAGTTAATGATTTTATCTGAATCTTAACACTGGCGGAAAGTTACTGATCCAAACATTGATGGAAGTATGTTACGGGTTTAGACAGGTCTGATCAAATACAGAATGCTTTGCACACACACACATACACATTTAAACACAAACAAAAACACTTACATGCCTACACATGCACACAAACACACATTGACAAGTTGATATAGGATACTCCACACATCATCCTGCAAATGCAACTGCAAAATCAGGTACAGTCAGAACACAGAACACAAGTACACCCCAGCAAACACATTGATACACACACACACACACACACACACACACACACACACACACACACACACACACACACACAGATAGATGTATTAACACACACACACACAGAACATATGCACACAGACGTAGCACATAAATAGACGCGCGCACACACAACAAACATTTAATACACTCATGCTTACACATGCACACAATGTATACCCTACTTACCCACACACATACACACATCACACATCACACACACACACACACACACACACACACACACACACACACACACAAGACAAATAGGTAGATGCGTACATACTTACCAGTTTATAGTAATACACTCATACTTACACATGCACAATGACATTCAACTAAACACACAAAAACATACTCACATAGACAGGTGGGTTCACACAAGCATGCAATGACACGTACTGTACACCCTACTAAACACACACACACACACACACACACACACACACGGTCAGCACATAGATAATAGTGTATGGACACTCACAGACATTTAATATACTCATGCTTACACATGCACACAATGACACGTACACCCTACGACACACACACACACACAGACACGCGTGCGGTTAGCACATAGATAGACGCGTACACACACTCACAGACGTTTCCTCGGGGTCGCGGCCCTGTCCCCTGGGCGGCTCCAGGCGTTTGATGAAACCCTGCAGATCTCTCCGGAAGCCCTTCATCTGGCCGTTGATTCGCTGCAGCAGCTCCTGCTCCCGCCCACTGCCCGCCTCCACTGGCAGCTCGTCCTGCGCCATCAGACTGCCGTTCACGACGGACGAGGAGGAGGAGGAGGAGGAGGAGGACGCGCCGGTGTGGGCGTCGGTGATGATGGAGCTGGTGTCGCTGATGAGCCGCTCGATGGTGCCGCCCAATCGCTCGGCCTCCTGGCGGATGTCCACCATCTGTTGGCAGCCAATCAGGGGCTGCCGGACACCGCCGCTACGACCCAGGGAGGAGGATGGCCGGGAATCAATGAGAAACTGGGACCAGGAAGAGCCCCCGGTCATCAACACCTCGTCTGGGTCGCTCTCGCCGCCCACGGGTCCCTCCCTCTGGCGTGAGGACGGGTGCGCCTCGACCTCGCCGGGCGTGGGACTGTCGCGCGAGCTCACCGAGAGGTCAGAGGTCGAGGCCGCCAGCAGCGGGTCGCTCATGAGCCGCCGCTTCTCCGTCTGCAGCTGCAGGACCTTGCCGGCCAGAGCGTTGACCTGACGGCGGGCCGCGCGCAGCTCTTCCTGGACCGACTCCGCGCCGCTGCCGGGCCCCCCCAGGCCGCCCGCGTCCCTGCAGCGCAGCGTCTGCAGCTCGGCGGTCATCCGCTCGTTGCGCTCCTCGGCCTCCGACAGGTTCCGCCGCAGCAGCTCCGCCTCCTCCTCCAGCAGCAGCAGCTGCTCCCGGAGCTCGGACAGCCCCGGCCCCTGCGGCCGGCCCGCGCCCCCTCCCCCTCCCCCTCCCGACGCCTCGTCACCCCGGAGGTCGCTGAGCTCGGCCCGCAGGCCGCGGTTCTCCACCTCCAGCTCCACGATCTTCCTGCTCAGCGCGTCGGCCTCCTCCTCCACCAGGCGCAGGCGGAGCTTGAGCTCGGCCTCGCGGGTGCTGGGCGGTCCGGCGGCCTCGCCCTTGGGGTGGAGCGGGGTGTGCGGCGGGTGGCTGGGGGGCAGCTCGCCGTAGAGCGTGCGGTACTGGTGCAGCTGCTGCTCGGCCGCCTCGCGCTCCTTCTCCACGCCCACCATCCTCTTCCTCAGCAGCTCCCCTTCCTCGTTCAGGAAGGCCAGCTGGCAGCGCAGGTCGTCGCTGTCGTCGTCCTGACAACGGCACAAACAAGCACAATAAACAAACAGCATGGCACTGCATAGCTGACACATTTCTGGGAGGTGATGGAGGAAGGTGATGTAACCTCCTCATGTTCCATTTGGATTCATGTCAACATAATTACATTTCAATTTTGTCTTTTGTCTATCTATGAGACTATGTCCAATTGTATTTATTGTATTGTATTTTTTACAATATTGTATTGTATTCAATATTGTAAAATATTGAATGTAAATTCAATACAATATTGTACTGTATTTTTTAACTTGTATGTATATGTGTGATATGTTTTATATTATTAATTGACCTGTCGCTAAGCGCCCCCCTTAGAACGCAGATGAGCCAATGACAGTCCAGCCTCAACAGACTCAGCTCGAACAACTCCATAGGAAACAACAGGGAGCAGGCATAAAATGACAAATTAATGTTTATTTATGGAGTTTATTTCCTCAAAAAACCCCGATGGATAACCATGATCAAACGTTGTGCATGGGGGACATGTAATACCGGTAGCCGGTACCCCGAGTGGCTAGTAAACAAGGGTATATTTCATCAACAGTAGTCTACAGGACGTCTCTTGCATTTGCAACAGCTCGACGTATTGTAGGCTACTAAGCTCTAACACCATAATTGGGGATGAATAAAGTAATCTATCTATCTATCTATCTATCTATCTATCTATCTATCTGTCTGTCTGTCTATCCAACAACTAGACATCAACATCACAGCCACAACCAGAAACATGCATACAGCGTAACAGCATCATGAGACCAAACCAGCCACTTCTAGCAATCAGAATCCTTTTCTCCTTAATGAACTGCAATGCCAGCGACAATACAGATGACAAAGGTCATTGCACTGCGTACAACAGTAGTAACTATTATTTCTAATATCTGCACAAACTATACAAGTCTTTATTTTTTAGACAGAACATTTAGGTGTAATAGCCACAACACCACCATTATGATAGGAGTCAACAAACCTGTTAGGTAAAGGCATCTCAACTGTGCTACACAATACTCCCACCTAGTGGCTTAACTCAGCACCATAGAGCTAATAAAACTCAACAAGCTGGCCATCCATCATAATAATAATCCATTAAGGATAATCAGACGTGGGTGATTAAGACAGGCTTTACGGTAAACCTCTTTGGATAAGGGATCATGAAAACAGCACTAAGCTAATAACCTCAAATCACAATGGCATGCGTCTGCAGTAGGAGTTTGTTTGTTTGTTTGTTTGTTTGTTGGTGTGCACTGTGGGCAACAATACGCCAGAATGCACAACTACATTATGAAAAGTGCTATGTAGCCTTACAAGAGAATAATGAGGACCTCAGTAGTGATGAGAACAGAACCTTAACATTATCTGTGTAAATGCTTCCTTTGCTCATTGCAGTTACTTAAATATCAACCTAATGTATGTGTTCCTAATGTACAGTAAAATAGTACATGCAGGCCTACTGCATACCTGAGCAGATGAGAACGATATAAGTACCTCAGTGGGTGTGGTTCTGCACACCTGAACAGGTAAGAACGATATAAGTACCTCGGTGGGTGTGGTTCTGCACACCTGAACAGGTGAGAACGATATAAGTACCTCAGTGGGTGTGGTTCTGCACACCTGAACAGGTGAGAACGATATAAGTACCTCGGTGGGTGTGGTTCTCCTCTCAGACTTCTCTTTACTGCCTCTTCTCTTCTGTGGCTGAGGCAAAGAAAACATTTCACCAGTTTATCAGAGACTGTTCTTCCATCTGAAGACAGTGGAAAGTTACGATCACTACGAAAGTTATGATCACCATACATTCTTTATGAAAGACAAAACTAAAAGCATAACTTGTTTATACCTGTATAGTAAGGTTATTTGTTAGTTTAAGAATAAGAAAAATCATTTCAATATTCATAGTCTAATCTCCAGGCTAATGGTTATAAAATGCACAGTCACAGTAAAACACATCTGTCTTGATAGTACCCTTATGACTGAGCTAGGAATTATCTCAGCGATACAGAACCGGATTAATTTCATCGTTATAATATGACTGACTCATCCATGAGACAGAAATGATTGTCCTTCCACTGACACCAGCAGTCTCCTTCCCGCTGTGCCAGAGCTAAATATGGAGCTCCAGTCAAGATCAAATGTGCACTGAAGGGATTTGAATACTGTTTTTATTGCTGTAATGTCTGGATAAATGGTAGTGTTTTTGCATTTTGTCCCAATTTCTGTATTTTCTCTGATCCTGCAAATGGAGCTGGGATGAGAGAACCTTACGACTTGTCTGACTTCATCCTCTTCATCATCATCATCATCATCATCATCATCATCCTCATCATCACCATCCTATCTCCTGGCCTGACATGACCAGGAAATAGCAGTGAGCTAATTCAGTATTTTTTTAATGGCAATATTTTTGTTAATAAAAATATTACATGTCCAACGTAACATAATGTTAACATTAAGTTGTTAACAATATATCTCACATTAGATTGGTGATGGCCAGCAAACAGACCAACGGATACCCTGTGGCTGAATTACTGAAGCTAAGCAGGTGTGGGCTTGGTTAGTACTTGAATGGGAGACCTCCTTAGAAAACTAAGTTGCTGCTGGAAGAGGTGTTGGTGGGTGTCTAGTAGGTGGCAGTAGCACTCTTCCCTCTGGCCAAAACATCGATCCCAGTGCACACTGTACTGCAGGAGATGCCGTCCTTCGGATGAGACGTTAAACCGAGGTCCTGACTCACTGTGGTCATTAAAGATCCCATGGTACTTATCGCAGAGAGTAGGGGGTTCCTGGTGTCTTGGCTAAATTCTTGACATGGCTCATTCAATCTGGCCCACTAATCATCCCCTAGTGTAACTGGCTCATTCATTCAATCATGCCCCACCTCAGGCTGGTGTGTGGTGAGTGTTCTGGCGCATAATGGCTGCCGTGCATCACCCTGGTGGTGCTACAAATTGGTGGTGGTTAGTGAGGTATCGCCCTTAACTGTGAAGTGCTTTGAGCGCCTTGAAAAGCACAATATAAATCTAATATGCTTTGCACAGTCCTGGCTTGGACAATGGGAAACAAGCAAAGTGGTTCGGACTTCGGGAGCAGACAAGGGAGGTGAGTAATTGTTGAGCTAAAACATTGTGACCCTTTTGCTAGAACGGAGGATCTGCACTGTCACTATATTTTTGTCCCATAAATAAAGTATAAAGTGTCTCACCACTTTGTGCTTCTCCACCTCGCTCTGCAGGGCCTGTTTGGTCACCTCCAGCGCGATGAGTTTCTCTCGCAGGGTGTCGTTCTCCTCCTCCGTCTTAGTGCGCTTCTCCTCCACCTTCTCCAGCTCGTGATGCAGACGCACAGACACGTCCTTCGCCACCTGGCACACCGAGCATTTTACTTCTTCTTCTTCAAGATATACTGTGTACATGTATAAAAATGATCTTCTAGGTATACTATACTACACTACACTACACTATACTCTATTATCAATTGGATATACCTCAAGGACACCTCCTTTTACATCTGCCACATAAAAACAATACACTCTGTTTTTAAAATGAAGAGTTTGTTTCTAAAATGTTTCCTAAAAAGTCATGTGACTTAATTGTGTATTTCAGGTAATATCAATGAAATTGCAGTTGTGTTATTTTGATTGAGTAAAGATAAATCAAATAACAATACCCAATAACAGTTCAACTGAAATTACTTGGAAAACCAAATGTAAAAAAAAAATCATTTATGGAAAATCATTAAAATGGAGGATATAGCGTTTTAGAACCAAACTCTTCAAATATATACATCACAATACTGTGATCACATGTAAAAGTATCTACTAGCTATACTATGCTTTCCAATACTTTACTACTCTATCTACTAAATATACCTTATGGATACCTCAATTTCCATCTGTCACATAAAAACAATATACTGTTTTAGAAGGTATACTATCTTATATAAGTAAGGGATAATGTATAGAACGCCGGTCATTATTGGGAAAATAAGTCCCGACAGGGCGAACCAGACCCGGTTTGCCCTATCGGGACTTATTTTCCCAATAATGACCGGCGTTCTATAGATTATGCCTTACGTAGATTATACCGTAACTACTAGCTACTGTGCATACTACATGTTTTCTACCAGATGTACTGCACTACACAGACATCTGCTTTGCCACCTGTCACCCACAAAGACCACAAAGTGTTATCCTCCACACCCTGAAGAAGATGCAAGCTGACACGATGGTGTCGTTAGCTCAGTATGTAAAAGGTTTTTTAATTATTTACACCACTGAGAGTCTGCACTTGGTTTTTTTTACACCTACAAGTATATTTTAGACATGATGAGGCTCCTAGAAGAGAGACGGTGTAAATGAGAGACAAACGAGGAGATGAATACAAATGACTTGAGGAGACACGTCGGTAGAGATTCTCTCACACACACACACACACACACACACACACACACACACTCACACACACACACACACACACACACACACACACACACACACACACACTCACACACACACACACACACACACACACACACTCACACACACACACACACACACACACACACACACACACACTCACACACACACACACACACACACACACTGACAGACAGGCAGACAGACAGACAGACACTATACTCTCTCTCTCTCACACACACACACACACACACACACACACACACACACACACTGACAGACAGGCAGACAGACAGACAGACAGACAGACACTATACTCTCTCTCTCTCTCACACACACACACACACACACACACACACACACACACTGACAGACAGACAGACACTATACTCTCTCTCTCTCACACACACACACACACACACACACATACACACACTGGCACTTGCTTTACATGAAAAATGTGGGAGAAAGGCTTGTTTTAATAATTTCCCTCACACTCGGTTGCGTCCAGGGGTTAAGTTCTTTTATCTTCGGTTGTGACATAAAAAGCCCGCTCTAGGGGCTGTGTAGGGTTCTATTATAGCAGATCCTACACAGGAACCCCTGATTAAGTCCAGATATGGCTGTTGTTGCTCATCACAGCCACAGCCTCCTCCTATGATCTCAGGTTGTACCGGGTCACTCCCAATAGCAGGCTGACATTTCAACTGATCTCTCATCTCTCTCTCACACACACTCACTCACATAGGCACATTCTCTCTATCTATCTCTTAAACACACCTAACACACGGGCACGCACACACACACACACACACACACACACACACACACACATGCATACATGTCAAATAATGTGCAGTCATGAACGAGACAAGATCTCTTGCTGCTAAAACACAAAAGAGGAGGCACTCCCACACCCCACAGTAAACACAGTCGCGCGCACGCGCCTCTGTGCGCGCACACACAAACGCACAGTCGCACACCCATCCATCTCTACATACAGACACACTGATTGGCTAGAGGCAAACCTTAAGTTCCTGCTCAAGGTTCCGAAGCACTTCATCGTCCACCTCCCCACTCTGTGCAAATCGTGCCCGTTTCCTTTCGGCCTTTCGAAGGCGGTATTGGAGGATTCGGCAGCTCTTGTTCGCTCTCTCGAGCTCTCTCCGCATTTCCTGCAGCTGGTGTGTGTCCTCCTCGTAGAACGTATCGCGCATTTCATCCATTTCCGCCCGCATCTCATCGATCTCACACTGTAACCACAAACAAACATATCACAACCACAAACGCAGAAATGCAGGCATTTGACCATCACGAAAGCAGGCAGTCGTAATATTAAAACAACGATGGGATTTCCTCATACCTTAAGATCCTCATTTTCATCCTCCAGTCTCTCGATCTCATCACGAAGGGCCCTCTCCTGCTCAGTTCCGGGTTCGGCGTTTGAGTCCTCCGCGGCCGGTTCCGGTGATGAGTTCGTTTGCATTTTTCTGCGTCTCTTGAGTATTTTGCTTAAGTACAGGAGTTCGGTCTGGCCACACACTCCGGCGTTTCCCCCACACGGACTTGCACTACAGCCCGCTGTGGCCTCCTCTTCTTCCTCGTCGTCCCTCGCCCCTCTTCCCCTCAAGACCCGGCTCGATCCGTCTGGTTCCCGGTTCCTCTCGGAGCCTCTAAGACAGGGCAGGCGAAGGTATCGGCGAGAATCCGGAGGATGGTGGATTCTCTTCTCGGTTTCAGACACCGACCCGGCCCTGGGAGGTTCAGCCGCGTTCGTTTCAGCACCATCCGGCTGAACAGCTGCCGGATTGGCTTCCGCCTTTCCGCGATGTACCGTACTGAGAGGCACGGACACTCTGTGATTTTTCGCTCCGAGTTTGGCTGCAAAGCTTGCAGGGCGATAGCTTTTCGGTCTGGCAGCGGTTTTATCGGCACCGTCTCCCCGGCGAGTCAGTGAGGATGAGGCGAGCAGATGTCGTGTCCCCGCCTGGCTCCCGATCGGTGAGAGATCCGCAGCGCCACCAGTGGCCGTATTCATCACGTCACGTTCAGTGTTCATGCTTTGCTGGCTTCTGTCGCTGTCTGACAGAGGGACCTGATAAGCGACAAAAGGGGTCTTTAGGTTTAGTTTCATAAAGTGCATGCAAGTTGTATGGCTGTGGGCATGTTTTGGTTATCCTACGACATCGACGTTCCAGATAGATGTCCTTATTTTCATTTATTTTATTGCCTACGTGCTCCTGTTCTTCAGAACAGTGTCAGGTTTAACGTAACGTAACGAGGGTCTAATACCCATCATAATACCCTGACATCCCTTAAACCAGTGGTTCTTAAACTTTTTGTCTGGCGACCCCCAAAAAAACATGGCCCAAGTCTCGCGATCCCCTTCTAACCGGCGGAATTTGGTTTCGAAATGTTGTGAGATGCATTGGAAGCAGAGGCTCAGGTATAGGCTATGTCAACATCAAAGGCATTATGTCAGTGGCAGCCTTCGACTAAAAACCTTTACAAAAATGTCTTTAATCCAGACTGCAACCCCCCCCCACACACACACACACACACACACACACGGCTTAAACCTACTTAAACTAAACGAGACAAACTATTTTCTTAACCTGCATCCTATCACAATGTTCAGATTATCCAAACAGAGTTACTTACACACATTTGAAAGTGAAGGTGGGACATTAGTGCAGTTATAGCATGCTCATGTTACAGAACTTTTTAATAGTCTGAACATTTAATTTTGGAAACTCTTTGGCCTATGCAAATAACACATTGCAATCACCTATATAGGCTAATACAAATATAGACCTATTCTTACCCGATACACCAGTGGAGGTTCTGTGAAGCTAGATAAGAGCTGTACCAGGCGCCACAGTCGTTCTAAAGTAACAGACTATGTCAAATATTCATGAGATGATGTCACAGCCATCCAGGAAGTAAACAATCCGCTCATTCACGTCGAAAGCAATGTTCTTGTGTTGCAGCAGACAGGACGCAAGGAAAAACCGCACCAGCTCAACAAATGCCTGTGCAAAACGTTTACTCGTGCGTTTCTGCCAGTATTCCTTAACCGATGTCGTTCTTACATCCAACAACCAAATAACGAAAGGCAATAAAATATTCACTCACAACACCATAATATCTCATTGTGTACCACAAAGGTAGTTTATTGTATTGTACAACCAGTGGATCCTCCTGAACTTGGTAATGTAGGCTTACATGTCATTTAAGCTTGAAAGAATACTGTGAATAACGTCTCTTTAATCCAGGCTAACATTCCCTACATAAATGTAGCAGTTTATTATGTTTTAAGAATAAAGAACATATGAAATGGTGTACTGTATGACTACAGGTTGGCTAACAACAGTACTTCAAGTTAACACTAGAGTATGCTAAAGACTTTTGGATCCCTCCAGCAATAAGTCCTCAGACTTTCTTGTATAATGACGTCAACGTCAAACAAACAAACAAACAACATAAAGTATGATATACACGGACAATCAAATTTCTGATGCAATAAGGATTTTTGGAAAACAACAGATGTTTATTGATTTCATATCACAATATGATAAGATAATCTTCTTTTACAGGCTAACAGACTGCTTTATTGATGGCAAAGTGTTCTATGAGAGTCCTGATTTTCAAACCTGTATTCATGTGGGAGAGAAATTTAGTAAAACATGTTGTCCAGGGGGTCTTGCCTAACTAACAGAAAGCCTTGAGGTGAATGTGTTAAGGTTGACCACTGGCAAACTTTGGAATTGTTGAGATGTGTGTGTGTGTGTGTGTGTGTATGTATGTGTATATAAATGTATGGGTATGTGTATATGTAAGTGTATGAGTGTCTTATGTTACATCTCTGTGTACATAAGTGCTCTCTGTTGTACATAAATGCTTTTCTGCCCCCTCATTGGTTGGAGCTCAGCGATCGCACTCCTCCTATTGGCTGGAGCGATTTGAAATCTCCCATTCTCATTTGCTGGCGTGGTATGGTCTGCGTCTGGCGGGCCTCACTCTGATGACAGGTCTCCGTGCGGGACCCGCAGCTGGGGGAGGAGGGGGCGGGGCCATGCCCCCGCACTGCCTCTGACACGCCTCCATGGACAGGAAGTTGTTGCCGTTGCCTTGGCAACCACCAAACCAGAAGTGGGTGCAGGTCCTCTGGGAGTAGTCGAAGTGGAAGCGGGAGATCCAGTTGAAGCAAGGGCCCACCTCACGGGGCAAGGTGCACACGTCACCCTCAGCTGGGGGTGCCATCTGGGGGGGCAGTATAAATATGAATACACACACATGGATGCCTGGGGCACATGGAGATTGGAGAATGAATGTAGGATGGACAGACACAAACATGGGATGAATGGATGGCAGAGTGGAAGGATAAGGATACAGAATGAATGAATGAGTGACTGAATGACTAAATTAGTGACTGAGTGAGTGAGTGAGTGAGTGAGTGAGAGGATGGGTGGATTGCTTGATCGAGTTACTGTAATATCTCCCTGTGGCTTGATTGATAAAGCAAAGCAACGCTGGCAAGATCAACAAGGTCATAGAGGTCAGGTTGTATACATAGACGTTGTTCAGGCCATATACTAGAGCAGGGGTTTTCAATCAGTGGTCCGTGAGGACTTTGCTGATGTTCCCTGACCATGGATTCAGTAATGTAGTTGCAATGTGGGAATGAGTATTTTTGTTCAGTGGTGGTCTTGAGGTTACATAATTAGTCAGAATGTTGGTCCCTGGTTCACAATCAGATGTAAACCCCTGTACTAGAGTATGTTTCCTGTGGTGTAAGTCGCAATTGTATAAATAAGAGAAGTAGTCGGTAGAGTAGGATGCAGCCCAGAGAGAAGGACCAAAGGACACAATGGTGTGGAGGAGTGCTACTGTACCGGCGGCTGGTAGTCAGGACACCCTGCATAGCCAAAGCCCTGAGCTGCAGTCACCCCGTCCAGACAACAGCCAAACCTGCATCACACACAGATACACATACACACATAAACATACACTGTGTATGTCACATAAACACATGAACATACACGTATTTGTAACATAAGCATAACATGAACATATATAAACATAAGTAACAATAGCATTGATTAGATAGATAGATGAATGGATGGATAGATAGATAGATAGGTACTGTAGATAGATAGATAGATAGATAGATTGATTGATTAGTTAGTATATGGATAGA
>NW_027468859.1:4347120-4349620 GCF_046254945.1 Alosa pseudoharengus
CAGCACTTCACAGGATCACATGTTACCTTAGTGACGTTTCATAACAAAGATGTTGCTGACATTTGCCGGTTTGGGAATTTTCATTTTAAGTGTGTTGCTTTTCACACGGCCACGGCACTGGAGACGGCTGCCTGATTCCACATTCTTTCAAACTCTTGTTTTACAAGCTGGTCGTGTGTCGTGCAGTTGTTTACCTTTGTAATTTTCGGATTTCCCTATGCTCTCTGCGGTAAACGTCACAACCCTTTGGTAATTCCCTTTAGTGAAGTCTGCACTGATGCAGACTCACGGAAAGAGCTTGGTAAGTGTGTACTCAAACCCTCACACCTTTGAAATGCAACATTGGGACAGCCCTAAGCCCTTACTAATTTCGTGAGAACACGCAGCAAAGTCTGTGAGTCCGGACTTTGGGATTGGGCCAAAAACTGCACAGCACTGTAAGTCAATCGGTATTAAATCATCTATTGACTAAATGTAAATTCTGCTAAAGGCCTCCTCCCCTCCTGGGCCTGTCATAAGCCTGTATATGGCCTATATATTAGAGCTTGGGCCCTGTGAAGTGCTTTGAGACAATGAGAATAGTCTATGGTGCTGTTAATAAATATTAAATGAATGAATGAATGAATGTATGTATGAATGAACGAATGAACGAACGAACAATGCTATGGCAATGTTAATGATGCTAATTATAAATGAATGAATGAATGATTGACAAATGTTAGTGATATAGTATGAATGAATGAATAAAAAATGACTTGTTTATGGTGATCCTGTACATTGCACTTTGGTAGCACATTTCACTTTTCACCACTGGTTGGATCAAAATTTGCATGGGCAACATTGGTGAAGTTCCTGTACATTGTGCATGACTGGTTAAAACGGAATAGAACTGAACTGTGCTTTACCAGGCTCCAGTCTGACACGTAGTAGCTGATGTGCTGGTGGCAGGATGGCCTCTGGCACGTCTTCACTTCCTCTGGCCGAGGCAGTCCAGCACAGGCCGACTCCGGCAGCCTCTCGCCATGGCCGCCCACGCAGTAGACCTCCCGCTGTTGGGTGCCCTGTCCACACGAGGACGAGCACTGGGGAGACATACGCACAATGGTGGACTGGCCAGAGTGTGTGGGTGTTAGTGAGGGAGCTTCAGTAGTTGCAGGGGGTTAAAGGTACAGTCCTTGATTCTGAGGAAGGATTTGTTGACATTTCAGCCCAATAGTTAGTTAAGTTGGATGTGTCTCCACACTGAGAAAGTCCAGACTTTTCTACAAAAGCTGGAGTCATTAATGAGCACGCACACACACACACACACACACACACACACACACACACACACACACACATACGCACACATACACACACACACACACACACACACACAATTGATAATTATGGCCGTGAAGAGCAATCCGCTGAATTTGACAAAAAGGTGCATTAGAACAGAATCGAGGATTGTAGCTGCAAGGTGATGATACATGGGACAGCATTTTGAACAGTGTTGCTGTGCAACCGCATGGGCGATTCCTAGCACTCTGATTTGATGATTGATTAAATTCCTTCAGATAAAAAAAAATGTCTGATAACAATGGGAAAGTGCCTGGACTTGCTCTGTAACACTTTCCAACAGCATTGTTCAAAAGCTGGGCTGTATCACCACCTCTGTGAGTATGTGAATACCATTGCTGTTAGTGGGATATTGTGGCAACTCCTGGACACATGCACAATTACTATAATAAAGTACTAATAAAGTATACTCATAATCATATACGGTATATACTCATTTTATATACAGTATATACTCATTTTATATACAGTATATACTAATTTTTTTAATGTTCGCAAAATGATAATGATATTGTAGAACAGCCTTTGAGCTTTTTAAGAAGAAAAAAAAAACATATTTTTTCCATTTTTGGTATTGGTATTCTGTTGTCAGTCAGAAAACATAAAACGTTATGATGACATTTGCCCAGGGGTGCACAATAATGTGCATATTAATGTCATTACCGGTAGACTGATTACATAAATACAATGTTATATGGTGCAGTAAATTCATTAAGACATTATGGTGAGTTATTTGTGTCACAACATCCAGTTACAGTATACTGTAGGTTATGAATAAGATAAATAGCTGAAGTATTGTGTACAGCTTTTAGATTAATATAGTAGTAGAAGAAGTAGTTTATAATTAACATATTAATAGTTATTATTATTAAATCACATGTTAAGGACAAATAAATCAACTGATTAACTAAGCCAAAGTTAGTTCCAGAAGTTGCTAAGTGTGTGCACACTTAAACTTACATGCTTTTGACGGGGTAGTTAATACAGACAGATTAAGTCTTCAAAAATAGTTTGGCTCTCATCGGCATTAAGAGCTATCCTGTCATGTGTTCTTAGGGAAGTTGGCGCTGGTGGAATTTGCTGTATAGTGGTGCACTGTGGTAGTAAGCCATATGGTGGTGCTGTTGGCAATTTGGTGTGTTGTATGGTGGCAGTTATG
>NW_027468859.1:4359620-4362120 GCF_046254945.1 Alosa pseudoharengus
CCCACCCTACAGTATAAAACTCACAGGGTCTAAACAACACTGCACATTAGAATATGTTTGGGAGCACAGAGACCAAATGTGTCAATATCTCTCCTTTTCTTTGTTTACACATTATTACACTTACAATAACAATGGTCACAATTAGCCATTATACACAGTGGTGTAGTCTACGATACGCAGGACTACACATACCCACTTAAAAAGCATCACCATCTCAGTATAACCACTTAAAATAGGTAAGGATACATATTAACATTTGGTGTTAATCACAGTACACCCACTACAGCTAACAAGACTACATCACAGTATACCCACTACAGCTAACTAGACTACACCACTGATTATACAGTAGTGGAAAACACTAATCTCTGATTGGCTGGCAAATGTTCCAATATTATATCCTTATAGACTGTATTATTTCCTTATATTGGGATGCCATCATGCATTACAAACACGACACACAGTAAGATGAGGACGTACCTGCTGTTGACTGCTCATAGGAACAGACACAAACTGGATGTCTTGTGTCTCACGTCTGACGCGGGCCCCTGTGCTGTGTCCTAAGGGTAGTGTTTTAAGCTGCCGTGCAGACGTGTCTTACAGAACAAAGCCTGTTGGAATAGTAGGCTAATCCACCTCCCCTTCCCCCTGTCTCTATACCTCTTCACCTGTACACTCACAGCAGGTGCTGTTCTCAGACTGCACCTAATCCCCTGATGCACTCTCACACTCTTTCTCTCTCTCTCTCTCTCTCTCTGTCACACACAAGCACACAGGAATGCATACTGTAGGCCACCTGTGACTGAGTAGCCCCCCCCCACACACACACACTAGTGTAGTGAATGTTTATTAATGACATTTAGAACTACAAAATCACAGGAGCATCCCACTGGCCTATTGGAAACTTGTAACCTCAGGAGCCTCTGCATGTGAACAAGGCCGTCTTGGTTGTTGCTGCAATTATATTGTAAGATAGCCTAACAGTTGGCTGAAAAATGAGTGTGTTATGTCCACTTGGAGAGGGAGAGATGACGTGGCAGGACGTGCTGGTCTGCTGTCTGACTGCCCGGGACAGGAGTCAGGGTGTGGGACAGAGACTCTAAGCTGTTCTCTGAGCTGAGATACGCTCAGCTAAGCCAATTAGATAGCTGAATAAGCTACTGCACACGTCAGTGCCATCTCTCTCTTCCTCTCTCCACACATACAGTACACAGGAAGAGAAGGAGAGAGGGAGGGAGGGAGAGAGAGAGATAATTGATTGGCTGCAGTGTAGAAAACTGAGACAGACTAAGAAAGTGAGGAGGAAAGGTCAAGTGAGGGGAGAAGCTCAAGTCGAGTCAAATCTAGAGTAGGCCAGGGGTCACAAGAGAATTAGGCTACATAAAGACCAGGTTGAAAACTCTAGGTGAGAATGAAACAAAGGTGGTGAATACTCAAGACACGCCTGCTAGACCTAAAGTACTTAAGCGAGCAAAACGAGAGAGAGTGTCTATAATTGGCAGAGAGTTGCGGTAATAGCAGGTTGTAGAGGCATTGAAAATTGCAGCTGGTAATTTCTGTGTGAGTTATGGATCCAAGAATATCCAGATCTTTTGTTTTAGGTTGCCAATTGGCCACTCCACCGACGCCGAAAGCTAAATTGCTGCAATGCAAATACTCACCTAGCCTACATATCACACTTCAAGCGTTGCGTCGTACAGTACCTAAGTGATGTGTGGTCTCATCCAAAAACGTAGGCTACAAGCTCAGTGTGCACAACCGCGATTGAACGTGGCCAAGCGAGGTTGGCTACATTGGGTCATTGCTGTAATTTCATACGTGCATGACAATGAGTGCTTCTTCAGCCAATGTTATTTACAGCCAAAAATAGCCAATGTGTGCCGTCTTCAAAGCCAAAATCTCTCCCATCACAGCGCCGCTACAGCACCAGAAGGAACTGCAGCTGTAGATGTGGTAACCTAGCAACCTGGACAACAACAAATTAAGTAGCTTCTACAACAACTGAAGCATCCTGGGCGATTTACATCGTAACGTTAGCAAAATAATGTGAAAATACATTTTTCCTAATTGGCAACGGTCCAGCAGAGTTAATCATGAGTCAAAAAGGAAACAATCCCCAGTGTGCTGACGTCCCCGCTCCGTCTGTGTTGTCTGATAATCGAGAGGAGAGGATAGCAGCTCGCCGGCTCCGGATTGTTGCGCGAAACGAAGCCAAGAAAAGGTAGCCTTAGTTAACATAGGCCAAACCAGCCTACTATTTTTATCGACATCATTTAGTGTTGTTTATAGGCTACTTTTATAGCCTGTATATATATATAATCGTCGATGATTTACGACAGACTTAACTTAAACACTTAAAACCTGAACTTCTGCATCTGTCAGGAATAAGGATGATGTAGGATTTTTGTGCCTTTCCTCTGTTAGGCCTATTGTATTGCAATTGTATCTCCCATGTATTTCTTATGGATTTCATAATTTCACTCATAAGCACGTCACTAAA
>NW_027468859.1:4372120-4377120 GCF_046254945.1 Alosa pseudoharengus
CACACACAAACTCTCTTTCATACAGTAATTTTCTGTGTATTAGCCGGATTGTGTTTAAACCACAGGACAGTGATTTATGCCAGTTAAAAAAAAAAAAAAAAACATATTGATACCATATTAACTGCCCTGTGTATAACCTCAGACATAGCTGAATAAATGTTGCAATTTCAATGTATAAACCTCGGCTAATACTGTAGTTGGGAAATTACGACACACACAAACATACACACACACACACACACATACACACACACACACACAACACACACGCACACACACGCACACGCACAGGCACGCACACAAACATACGCAAATTACATACACACGGGCAGTTGTTATGTACATACACACATATACCACATAGATTGTGCATAGCCACATAAAGGTGCACACATGTTCACACACACATGCGCGCGCGCACACACACACACACACACACACACACACACACACACACACACAATACAGACAACATACTTATTGGCTGTGGTTATTTCTGTTGTACAAACATCACAAAGTATCTTCTACTGCCATTGTTGATTTTCATACAAAAGATTATAAAATTGTACTGGTCTGTGTGTGTGTGTGTGTGTGTGTTTGTTTTCTGTGTCTATGCTGTGTGATTGTAGCACCGTGCTGACAGATAGGTCCAAGCTGCTGGTCGACACCCAAAAACTCAGACAACAAAACTCAGAACTCAAAATGCTGCTTCATCAATATGTCAACTCCAAGGTACGCATACAACAACAACATTGCATTTGATATAACGCTTTTTAAAATTTGAAAAACACTATTAAAAATGTGGGTGAAAGTGAGCAGTTGGGCGACACCATTTTAAAGATGTATTCTTACTGGCTGAAGCTAACCCTCCTTAAATCCCGACCTGCTGAATTTTTTACAGGTGAATGCCGAGCTGGAGATCCCACCCACTCAGGTAATACAGATCGCCAGGAATGATGTCATCAACAACCAATCCATGTCGAGGACTATGAAGCGCTGACAGACAAATAAATCTGCATTTAAATGCAATCTGTGCTCATTGGATGAAACTCTAGATGGAAACATATATTTTGATGTCTTACAATGTAATAAACACTGAGCATGTTACAATGGTATTCTTCTCCCTGAGAGTTTTTGAGTCATATAGCCATAAATACATGGTAGATGAATTTCAAAAAGTGAGTTTCAGGTATTGCTATTTATTTAGAGTGACTAGTCATACGTATATTGGATGCTGGTGAGCCAGCTATTTGTTTTGTTGTTGTTTAAAAATGAGTCTAGAAATATGTTTTGGTAATTTAGCTATCCTAAGCATATCCAACACATATATTAAACTAATGTATTAAATAAATAAATAAATATATAGAAAGAATGTAGGCATAAAGACTTGAGAATGAGAAGAGAATGACCACTAATTAAACGTTTGTCTCAAAAACAGTCATCTTTTGTTCAGTGCACTGACTAAAACTCGCCACTAGGGTGAGACAGCACACAGTCTTTTTCGGACCGTTTCTGAATTTTGGAGGTAGCAATTTGACAATTGTATGCCCTTGAGTACATTTTCTAGTGTGATCGGGATTCGGGACCGAAATCATCGGTCATGGTTTTTTACCAAAAGGGATTTTGTACCATCAAACCAAATAAAGCTAAACGAAATAATTCAATGTATTCCTTTAGGTTAAGATACACCGAACGCAAGTCATTTTATCTGTAGGAACATGAATGGAAATTATTTATCCAAATAAGTGCAGACCGCTGCTGAAGGTGTCATTGCCCATGTTCTTTGCGATTCATGTGGAGTCGTCTTTGATAGATGATGCAGACGTCTCCCTTTCTCTTTCCAAATTCCTGTCGCTGTTTGCCTTTTATCACCGAGGAGAATTTATGAGCTCCCGACACTCTTGTCACGGACCACCCTCCCTACTTTCGTGAGATGTATTTAGATCTATATTTACGGAGGTGTCTACGGGACGGTGCCCAACTCGTGCCAAGTTGTTGTAGCCCACCCTTCACATTTGTCACGCGCCGACAGAGGGGTCGGTTTCCAGGCAAATGACCAGCAAGACCTCTAAGACAGTTAGGAAATACAATTCAACAGTAATACAAGATTAACTCACGAAGCTCTTCACTCTTAAAAGGACTTGGACTTTCGGATTCGGATGAATTGTGTATTCCCCTTGGATACGGAGGAGTAAGAAACTTATTTTTCTTTTCTTCTAAAGTTGGTTATTTTAGAATATGTATGCTCTCACCGAGCTCACCGGCATTGCACGGAATTATTGAGCATTGCCCGAAGAAAAGCACAATTTTAAAGAGCGAAAGTAGCTTCGTGCGTAAAATTGAAAATGTGGTCATTACCGCGGCAGCGCTCTACGGATTGCAGCGGGTCTGAGGCAAGCGGAGAGGCGGAAATTGTGGTAAACATCGGCGGCTTGAGGCAGGTGTTGAGCGAAGAAGTTCTGAGCAGGTATCCTGACTCACGGCTGGCCGAGTTGGCGAGCCTGGCGGCGTCAAACGCGGAGGATTTGTCAGAACTGTGCGATGACTATGGTGGGGGGGAGTTCTACTTTGACAGAGACCCAGACGCATTTAAATGCATAATGGAAGTTTACTACTATGGGGAAATCCACATGAAGCGAGGCATATGTCCCGCGTGTTTTATGGACGAAATGGAGTTCTGGGGTGTGGAGCCGGAGTATCTGGACGAATGTTGCCGTTCCAACCTGCGCGACGTGGAGGAGGAGTTGGCAGAGATTGCCGAGAAGGTTCAGTCTCTGCTGGAGGCCCGGGAGAGGGTACGTGCCGTGGGCGCCGGCTCGTGGAAGCGCTTCCAGGCGCGCCTGTGGCGCCTAATGGAGCAGCCGGACTCCTCTGTGGCGGCGCGCGTCATCGCCCTCACCTCCTTTCTTCTCATCCTCATCTCGTCGGCTGCGCTCTGCGCGGGCACCATCCCCGAGCTCCAGACGCGCGACGCGCACGGCAACCCGGCCGAGCCGCCGGCGCTCGTGACCATCGACACCGCCTGCATCGCTTGGTTCACGATCGAATACCTCCTCCGGCTGCTCGCCGCTCCCCGCAAGCTCCGCTTCCTCCTCTCCTTCCTCAACATCATCGACTGCCTGGCCATCCTCCCCTACTTCCTCCTCCTCACGCTCACCCAGCTGGGCTCGGCCCTCCTCGAGCTGGCCGACGTCCAGCAGGCGGTGCAGGCCGTCCGCATCCTCCGGGTCGCGCGTGTCCTCAAACTGGCGCGCCACTCCTCGGGCCTCCAGACGCTGACGTTCGCCCTACGCAGCTCCTGTGGCGAGCTGGCCCTGCTGCTCATGTACATGGGAGTGGGCATCTTCCTGTTCTCCGCGCTCGCCTACACGCTGGAGCAAAGTCACCCGGAGACCATGTTCACCAGCATCCCGCAGGCCTGCTGGTGGGCCATCATCACCATGACGACGGTGGGCTACGGCGACGTGTACCCCAAGACCACGCTCGGCCGCTGCAACGCAGCCGTCAGCTTCCTGTGCGGCGTCATCGCCATAGCGCTGCCCATCCATCCCATCATAAACAACTTTGTGGTGGTCTACAGCAAGCAGCGCGTACTAGAGACGGCCGCGCAGCATGAGATTCAGCTGATGGAGCTGCGCTCGCAGGAGGCCGAGGAGCACACACGCACGCGCGCTGGGGCGCGGAGGAGGCACACACACGCACACACACACACACACACCATGTGTACCGCATTCAGTGACACGCAGATACCTCTACTGGAGGAGCCCTCGCAGTCCACACTATCACATACATCTCCCTAATGTCACATACACTTAATCTCTCTCACACACACTCACACACACACACACACACACACACACACACACACACACACACACACACACACAGCTGTCATATACACCACTCTCAGAACTCATAATCCTCTTCCTCTTGGCTGCCAAAAGCTAACATCTCTCACTCTTTCACACACACACACTCCTGCCCTCTCTCTTTCTCTCTCGCTTCCACAAAGTTGTTTACTGTTATATATCACAGTAAAACATTCTGCAATACAGGGTTCTAACAACCCTCAAAGACCTTAATAGAGAAGAGCTCAGGAGTGTTTTTATGATTTCTTCTGAGATGTTGTGCTCATAGTATTTGTGCTCATAGTATTTGTGCTTTAGTAAAAGTCCTATGACATAGTGTTGGCTTTTATGTTCCTACAAGAGTGTATTTAGAGATGTTTATCCGGGCTATTGTGTGTTCTCTCCTTAACTGTGTAAAACAGTATACAACAGAACACACACTTTAGCACTTTTTTCTTATTTACTGTTTAATGACTGTTTGTGTTGTATTTTGCTTTGCTGTGAACACTGACAATGATAAAAAAAAACTGTTGAGGTTGACTAATCCAAAAATAAACACTCTAAACAACGTTACCACCAGAAAGCCTCAGTAGAGTGTTGCTGTGGAGATACCACTTCATGTAAGGTAGCAGACAGAGATATGGCCTCCTCACCCTGGACAGAATTCACAGAGTGGTGCTTGCTTATTATTGATATAAGGGTTATACAGTACTTGGTAGGTATTTGTGACCTTACAACCATCTGTAGTTCCCCGTTGGTGGGACTCACTACCAGCTCCTAGAAGAGCAGGGGCCTCCCTCTCTATCTTCAAAAACCTCCTGAAGACCCAACTCTTCCCAGAGTACCTCCTGAAGACCCAACTCTTCCCAGAGTACCTTCTCTCTTACCACTACAAACAGCTGGACACACTTAATGTAGCACTTAGCAATACCTTCTCCCCCTATCCTGACTATCCCTCTGCTCCCTACCTTAATTTTGTTTGAACTGTTCTTCTATAGTATGTCAGTAGCACTTATTGCTGCACTAACAATATCGTAGTGGCACTATACCTTTATTGTACCTGGATTGTTGTAAGGCACTTTGGATAAAAGCGTCAGCTAAATGACTAAATGCAAATGTGACCTTTGACCTTATTTGCTATAAAGTTTTTGT
>NW_027468859.1:4382120-4447120 GCF_046254945.1 Alosa pseudoharengus
ATTTCAACGCGGTGTATGAGTAGGCCTAAGAGCGAGAAGTTTTATAATGCCCTTGCCACTCCGACTCATCAATAAAAACTGCGTGCACACACACCAGACCAGCACTTGACTTTACATCATTAAACTATTTCAGTATATTGCTTTTCTGATTGTCAAAACCACACCTAACTTATGGCGTCTCCACTCCACAGCAAAAGTGTCCTAACCACGTTACAGCTGTTTCTATCTGAGCGACTCCAATAGTGAGAGGATTTCAGTGTCATATTTCGGTGGCACTAGCTAAGCTGTCGTGGAACTCGAGATGACATGTCTACTGATAGGCAACAGGTCTCACCAACACGAAATTCTAATTGCAAAATATGCATCCTACCTCATCTGTTGTACTGTAGTTATTCGAAATTGGGCTTTTCACAATCCAACGATATATCCAAAGTGCGAACTAGTTGGTGATGGTTTATGAAAACTGCCAGTATGCATGCTACACGGAGTTCTGACAGGGCTGTGCATGGCCTAATAAACAGGCAAGATATAACCCACGATCGCCATGGTTTCGTTGTCAATTCGTGTTTGTGGTAATAATGACAGCAACAATAAAACCATCTGTATCTTACGATCTTCATCATTCTTGACAGATCACCAGCCTCATCTGGATGGTCATATGCATAATAAGCCTATAGCCTACCTTTAGTTTTCATTTAATTTTAAACACGAATCTACTGTCTTTACTGCCGGGAGAGAAAAAATATATTGTATTCTTTTCTGTAGCCTAATTCTGCCTAAGGCTATCAATGAACAGAAAACCGTGTTGGCTAACAATTTATTAAATACTCCTGTTATTGTCGTCAACGACGTCGCTGTAGGCTACTGCCTTTTCAGCGCCTTCTGCTTATGATGATTCAGTCTTTTGAATTCGTTTGGCCTTGCCATGCAGTTGTAGGCTACAACGTGCCATTCCCTTCATGTGTTTTATCAAAATGTTGTATGCCCTCATGGACAGTAGCTCCGTGATGTCTGCATCTTTCCATGTCGGAGATTTTCTGGACAGCACTATGCCACTCCATCATAACACTGGCATTTAAGTCAGATTTAACCACATGGACGCACGAAAGAAACGTCACCAACACGCCCTCTCACTAGGTGTGAATTTTAACCGCATGTTCTACGCCTCGTTCAGACACAGCACATTTACATAATGTCCGGAGGAAATACTAGGTCAGGGGTAGTATAAACACCGGGTGAATTCGGACTTCCATATGACCGGTTATGTCGTTCAGATATACGGCCCCACCGTTTAACATCGGCAGAACCTCCGGTCTTACACGTATGTCTGAAAGCGCTTAGTGTGTGTCAGTGTGCTAAAGAGAAAAGAGACTTGTGCAGGCACGGACAACCAATTAAACTCTCCTCTCTCTCTCTCTCTCTCTCTCTCTCTCTCTCTCTCTATAAGCGCTTTCAGATATAACCTCCGGAGTATATGAGGAGGTTTGTCAAACGGAGGTCCTACCCTTCGGATGATTCAGATATGATGCTAACCTGCGGACCTAATACTGACCTTATACGGACGTATGTGTGAACGACATACACGCACAACAGAATCTCCGTGTGGTTGTCGAGTGAGGGGTGGGGGCTTGTAGAGTTCACAAGATGCTGAGACATGACGCAGATTATATGCGGCCGCTGCCTGTCACAGCTGCTTCTTGTTTACAAAATATAGCCTATGCATTATGTAGGCTAAAGAAGAAGAAATCTATTGTGCATAGGCTAATACTTGAAGTAGGCTAGTCACGTAAGTGGGCACTTGAAATTGACCTAGCCTACAGTATTTGTATGTGTGCTTCAAATAAACACATTTATCTGTTTTCAACGTTATGTACCAGAATTAGCTAGGCTATAGAACCCCAAATCTGGTTTGCGTTGGAGAGAGAGAGCATGCACAAACTTTATGGTAGGCTATCAGCCAATTCAGTAGGCTAACTCAAGACTTCAAGATCATACAACGTTTTTAAGCAACAAACAAAATACTAACATTAATAACAGTGAAGTTGTTCGTTTTTTCATGGTTTATTTTTTCCAAAAGCATCCTCTCCCCATGTGTAGCATTTACGTAAGGAGCTTGGAACAAAGTTGGGTTTTCTTCGTTTTCATTTTCTCTAGGCATATATGCTCAGCAAATATCAGCGAGCTCAGCAGGTCATGAAGGCTATCAATGAACAGAAAACAGTGTTGGCTAACAATTTATTAAATACTCCTGTTATTGTCGTCAATGATGTTGCTATAGGCTACTGCCTTTTCAGCGCCTTCTGCTTATGATGATTCAGTCTTCTGAATTCGTTTGTCCTTGCCATGCAGTTGTAGCCTAACGTGTCTCTAACGTTCCCTTCAGGTGTTCTATCAAAATGTTGTATGCCCTCATGGACAGTAGCTCCGTGATGTCTGCATCTTTCCAGGTTGGAGATTTTCTGGACAGCACTATGCCACTCCATCATAACACTGGCATTTAAGTCAGATCTAACCACATGGACGCATGAAAGAAACGTCACCAACACGCCCTCTCACTAGGTGTGATTTTAACCGAATGTTCTACTCCTCGTTCAGACACAGCACATTTACATAATGTCCGGAGGAAATACTAGGGGGGGAGTAGTATAAACACCGGGTGAATTCGGACTTCCATATGACCGGTTATGTCGTTCAGATATACGGCCCCACCGTTTAACATCGGCAGAACCTCCGGTCTTACACGTATGTCTGAAAGCGCTTTTTATCTCATTCTTAGTCCAGCCACTCGTGTTTTAATGTATTAGCATTGCTGGGATTAGCTAGGGTTTTCTGGTTGGAACTGGACAAGAGGGCCATCACACAACATTACAGTGAGGAAGTCATGACGGAAAGCTCCTCCAATCACAATGTTCCAAAACTGTCATATCAGAAAAAACCAAACTGAGGGAGACACTAAGAGACTCAAAAAGGATGTCCGCTGTACACTGATGCCAATGCCATCTCTCCGAAAAGCATTGAAGCCTTGAATCTTACTGTATAGTGTAACTATCCTGCTTTAATCAGTTTAAATGACTCAAGTAAAAAGGCAACATGGGAATAATAGCTTTCTATCTCCACCCTTCAACCTAATGTGACACTAAAAAGAAGGTTTAAAAGAGCAAACATCTTGAATGAAAACAAACACCCTCTACCCATCATATGCATGTTTCCGCTGGAGCCCATCAACAGTTTATGACTATGTGCAAAAGTTTATGTGTATGTCTTCCTCTCTATATATGAGGCTCGGTGCTAAATGTCTGTGTGCTCAACTTTATATTTAGTGTATATAAATGTGTCTGTGTGTGTATCGGGGTGGGTGAAGGTGGGGTGTGTATGTGTGTCTGTGTGTGTATGTGTGTGTGTGTGTGGTGTGTTTGTGTGTGTGTGTGTGTGTGTGTGTGTGGTGTGTTTGTGTGTGTGTGTGTGTGTGTGTGTGTGTGGTGTGTTTGTGTGTGTGTTGTAGTACGACTGAGGCTTGTAATGGGGTTATGGCTTGGTGCCACGCCTTTGCTTCAGCCTGTCCTTAGTGATGTGTTTAATGGGGACAGTGGGTGGTGTGTGAAGGAGAATATTAATGAATATCAACACACACACACACACACACATTTTCCTACTCTGTTGACACACGTGCGCGCGCGCACACACACAAACACACACACACACACACACCAACATCTCCTCTCTGTGTCTATTGACACACGCAAACACACACATACACACATATACAGTACAGAGCTCAGCATCTTGTCAGCAAGTTAGGAGGCGCGTAATAGTGTCATAAATCACCCACCTTCAGAGTTGAACAGGAGAACTTTGCCAGCTCTTCCTATACTGGGCTGTCAATCATCAGATATTACGATCATCTCATCCTGTTCCTACTTCTCAAAGCTTTTAGTAACGCACTGATACACGCATGCAAACACACACACACACACACACACACACACACACACACACACACACACACGCACACACACACACACACACACTGGTCCACTCTAAAAAATGAAATTCGAAAGCCGTAAATCTCACATATGCTACAAATACACATACTGGTACTCTTGGCAGTAAGTAAATCTTTCATCTTTCATCTCAACATTATGTGGTCAAAACATATTCAATCGCACACACACTCAAACACATGTAAATTAATACCTGAACTCAGTGGATATTCATTTTTTTCATGACTAATGTAATTTAATCAAAGTGTGTGTGTGTGTGTGTGTGTGTCTGTGTTTGTGTGTGTGTGTACGTGTGTGTGTGTGTGCCCCCCAATATTTCTTCTCATGTCTCCCCACTGCTCCTCTTTCCTTTCAGAAAGAAGCTTAGCCTACTGTAGTGCAGTGAAGCTTACTTGATTCATTTAATGAAAACTACTATTCTCTCACATATTACTCTCTCTCTCTCTTTGTCTCTCTTACACACACACACACACACACACACACACACACACAGCCTGAAGGACCCAAAGCACGTCACCCTCAAGGTGCTGTGGCTTTCTGTCCATTATTCCCTGTCTCATCAGGCGATTGTTCTGGCAAAGCTGCACTCTACAAGGTCACACACACACACACACACACACACACACAAATAAAGTGTCCAAGTCGATTCCCCGATGCTTTATCAAGCTGAGGTCCATTTCCCAAAACCATAGTTGCTAACTAAGTTAGCAACTTTGTTGGTTGCAATGCAATTTCCCATTGCCAACCAACTAAATTAGCAACTTTGCTATGTGTTAACTTTGCTAACTTATGTGTTAACTTAGCTAACTTTGCTAACTTATGTATGGGATGTATTTTGGGAAACACATCCCTGTTCCTGTGGCTGCTCTGCCCTCTATACATCATAACAAAGTAAGTGTGAATTGCAAATGCATTTTACAATTTAGTGAAAATGCTGTAGTCCAGATCCAAACATGCCATGGATGTCTAATAGAAGATGCAATCATACGGCATGCCTGAAATATATGAAATGAACATAAATGAAATAATAAAAGCTGTACATTTGTAGAATGGCATGTATAATGGGGTATTTAAGCCCCATAGCCATAAAGAGTTTCATGTGAAACTGGATAAAAAAAAATAAAAAATAATAAAACAATGCTTCCGGGAGAGTTAGAATTAAAAAACTAATCAATATCTTATTCCAAATGATCAGGGCCTGTTACAAAAAAGTCCAAATCGAAGTCATCTGTGCTCAAGTCCAAGTCAAGTCAAGTCAAACTTCCTGAAAATTAAGCCTGGACTTGAGTTAAAATATGTGTCCTGCTATTTGGTACTAGAACTGGTGTGGAGACACACACACACACACAGATATGTATACATTTTGCCCATAGATCACGTATAATACTTGCACAATAAATCTGTGCTAAAGAGTTTGATTTAAAAATGTCATAAAGCCCTCCCACATGGAAGGAAGGTTTTCTGAAACAATGTTATTAATTTTATTTATTTATTGTACTCTATTATGTCTTACTACTCTTAACTACTCTTAAATGTCACAGACATGTTCCAGATGGGTATGAAGAACAAAGTGAGCACACATTGCTCAGCACAACAACCTCTTTAACATTCTCTGAGCAGGAATACCAAACCTCAGGACAGAGATGGGGTGCCACCAGGTGGTTAATAAGGGGACTGCACAAATTGTGGTATATAGGTCAAGCCTCTTGCAGACAACACAGAGAGAGAATGGAGTGTCAATGGAGAAGTTGTGTTTTTATTTAATAAGCAACAGAATGGAAAATAAAATGGAAGGTCATTCCAATGTGCAAAAGCAGAACATAATGGTTATTGTATTAGCACAACATATTGCATCTTATGTATACACTGTGATAAAAAAACAACAATTTTACAGTTTTTTTGTTGGTATAAAATAAGGGGAAAAATGTACTGTGAAATTTGTTAACTTTCCAAAAAAAAAATATAACCCACCTAAAACCCAAAACATTCAACCAAACCAGTTGATTGGAATGAAGATATTATGAGGAAAAAGAAAATACCAGGTTTAAATATTTGTTTATAAGAGTACAATTGAGTATGTGTACATACATTAAATTCCCTCTCTGTAAGTCGTAAGTAGTCTATAGCAACAACACCATGACACTTGTGAGATATCAGTTACACGTTGTTGTAGCCAAATGGGCTACCAAAACATGGAGCTTGAAACTTGGTGGGCATGTAGCCCCAATAGACTTTTACGGCAAATAATGCGTTTGGTCCCCGGGGGCCGCATCATCCTAGCCCATCAAATTATTCTTTCTGTCACAGAGGTAGCTTAGCAACATTATTATGTCATAGAACATAAGACAACAACTCTGCAAAACTGCAATTCTTGGTCACTCTTTCTTAAGTTGTCCTAGAAGTTGGTTGATTGTTGATTTTGTGGTAGCCTGATATAATGTGGATGTTCTGGTTTTTGACCTGCTGCCTAGCAGCACGGCAGAAGAGGGATGATGGTTCAGCTGCCATTAAGAAAAAGGTTAAGAAATACAAACTGTGGGAGTTGAATTTAGAATTGTTCAATTTGGGTGTCCACCTGGATGAGGACAGTTCAAGGAAAAAAATGAAAAGCAAAAAGGAGGTCAAGCAGGCACTCCAGAAGCACCTCATTAGTGAGCTGCTGAAGATACACGTGGACAGAGCCAACAAGAGGGCTAAAGAACTCCACATGAGCAACTCAGATGTTATTACCCAGAAAGTGTTGAATTATGGGAATGCATCACTGGAGAAGAAACTGGAACAGATGGAGAGAGATAACTCCATGACAATGGAAGGTGATGTCAACGTTGAGGAAAACAATAACAGCAGTGATGGAAGTTGTATTATCCTGGAGGAAGTGGAGAGCACTCTCGGTGAGTATAAGTGCTGATAGGCCAGTAGAACAAAAGATCAAAATATAAGTGACTTTTTGACATGATTATAAACATTGAGGAAGAGTGCTACATTATACATATCCTTTTTTCCAGCTCTGACTCTGATTTCTGCTGAGCACTTGAAAAATGAAACTGTGAACAAAATGCCAAAGGATGGTATGTAACAGATATACATTTACAAGGGAACATACTGAATGAAATAACAATAAAAAACCTTTAGTTTCTGACTAACTTTCCTCTGAAATCTGCAGATGTAAAGAGCATCAGAGTGAGAGTCAGCACGGGGGGAGGTGACGACGCAGATTTCAACGACGTGGAAAATGACAAAGTGTGAAATTGCTTGGGCCTTGGACTGGAGATGGGAAGGATGACTGGACATTTTTGCCGTCTGATTCTTCCATTGCTCCTACTATTTTTATTTTTATTTTTTGTCCAATCTGGCAAAAGCTCTTCAGTAAAAGTGTAATTGAACTTATATGTTTACGTCTCCTTCAATAGCTTTATTTTGATGTTCACTGATACATTTGTACAATGAACATCCGCCCACTAATACTCTTCTGGCCAAATTTGACAAGTTCAGTTTGTCCCATGGAACCGGAGTCCACAATTAAATGACTGCAGGCTACTTTATTTAGCAGGGGCCTCATCACAGAAACTCTGGAGCCTAATCTCAGTTTAAGATGGCATTTAGGATTGTTGGTATTACAGAAGCATGTCTCCTAACTTCATTTATATGCATAACTTAAGATAGGAATTTGACCATTACAGAACCATACTAACTTAGTTTAGGATGGCAGAGACCATGTCCTAAATTAAAAATAACTGCTAAAATTGACTGTAACAGTTAGGTTGTTGCCTAGGCTATGACAAGATGAGAAACATGACTGTTAGGGACACCATAAAGCATATTTAAGCACTTAAAGCATATAAGACTACATTAAGGGGAATAGCAATAATAAACAATAATGCCAATGCAATCAATAGCCTATGAAAATAAACATATAATATAATATAATATAATATAATATAATATAATATACAAACCATAACGCATAAGAAACGCTTACTTAAGTGCATGCTGAATAAATGGGTTAGTTAAATGAATTAAACAAGAAACTTAGACAAGCAATATAAAATGTATACGCTATGTGTTTTAAAAGATTTATAACATTTATAACAAATAAGTAATAATCATTATAACAGAATATTAGATTGTTATTTATTTATTATTAATTAATATATTTTTGTTTTTCATCTTTTTATCCAACATAAACAATTATTCAATATTGACACACACTCTAGCTTCCTGTCTTTTATATTGCTCCTACATTAATTTCTCTTTGATATTATGTTCAACATGACATTCTAATCAATTTAAAAATCTACTTGACAGTTACAGTTAGGATTTCTTAAGTTAATATACTGTAAGATAGGGCACAACCATGAGTTTGGGTATTGCTTCTGTAATAGGAAGATAGGCTTAGATAGATAGATTTTTCCTATCTTTGAAACTTAAGTTAAAGGAATTATCCGGAGTAAAATGCACTTTAGATCGATTTACGGATGATTGGGGGTGCATACGTTGAGTTGACATCAAAATCATGTCATTCTGATGTGTTTTGAGAAAGTTCGATTGTACAGTTTTCAGTCACAACTCGTAGCCTGGAAGTGAGCGGGGCATTTCAATTGCGCCGCTACAAAACGCTATTTTTATACCTCTTCTACAGTTCCAAACAACATAACTATGTTAACACGCTCTGGAAATGCACAATTTCGTCGCCGTTTAAAAAAAAAAAAAAAAACATTTTTTTTTTTTTTTTAAAACGGCGACGAAATTGTGCATTTCCAGAGCGTGTTACAACACACTCAGCAATAAGACTCCTACGGACTTTCCCCTGAAGATGGCGGCAAAGATGGCAACATTTCCGGAAAGGTACTGGCTTGATGAAATTCATTCTGGACTCTCTATTCGACCACATAAAGACCTCGGGATACTTCGGTTTGGCTTAAGGGACCATCTACTCACTACCACGTAAGTGTTATGTTGTTTGGAACTGTAGAAGAGGTATAAAAATAGCGTTTTGTAGCGGCGCAATTGAAATGCCCCGCTCACTTCCAGGCTACGAGTTGTGACTGAAAACGGTGCAATCAAACTTTCTCAAAACACATCCGAATGACATGATTTTGATGTCAACTCAACGTATGTACCCCCAATCATCCGTAAATCGATCTAAAGTGCATTTTACTCCGGATAATTCCTTTAATATAGGATAAACAGTTAGGATATTTTTCAGTAATGAGGTCCCAGAACTATAAAAATAGACTGATGTATTTATGAAGAAAGCTTTTTCTTTCCGACGATTGCAAGACAACTATCAATTCCATAGCCTAATGCTCCAGGCACTCAAGTAAGCCAAGCTCAAATATCTTTTTGCGTGTCTTGAGTCTTATCTGTCTTATCATGACTTTAAATCATGAGTATTGAAAAGCCAACCATGTGCCACTCAAACACCTGGACACATGAAACTTGGTGGGCATGTAGCCCCACTAGACTTTTACGGACACAGATGGTTGTCACAGAGGCATAATAAGTTAACCTACAGTAACATTCTCTAACAACTCTAACATTACAGTATGTATGACACAAATGTGCACAAAGATGTAGGACTTACAGTACTCCTCAGGAATAGTAACTCCAAACTGGCATTCAATTGGAATCAGAAACATTCTGCAGCTCTGTCTCTAGGCTGTCTATTTTCTCACTGATATTCTTCTTCATCTCCTCAATTTTCTCATTCCTGACTTTACGCCAAAGATCTTGTTCTGTAAATAAAAAGTTTACAAAAAGGGAATGAACAGGTGGACCTGAGCTACTGAGACTAAGCTGAGGGGCTTACTGTATAACGTGATAGGCAGTTGGCCGTTTGTTAGTTTGTACACTTACAGTGACTGCAGAAATAGCTTTAACTGAGACAGAAATTTCTATATGGTAATTTCAAGGTAAGCATTTTGCATTTAGCGTTTCATTCTTGGTATGGTTTTGTCCTCTGCAGTGTAACTTGTGGTACATTATCAACCCTGGACACATGGCGTTGTGTTTTCTACTATATACTCTTTTGATCCCGTGAGGGAAATTTGATCTCTGCTTTTATCCCAATCTGTGAATTAGTGAAACACACTCAGCACACAGTGAACACACAGTAAAGTGAAGCACACACTAATCCCGACACAGTGAGCTGCCTGCATCTCTGTAAACTGTATCCATCCGCGGCTTCATAGGACAATATAGTGGCGCATTACTACACATAAAATAGTTCCTTTAAAAAAAGAACATAACAGATGGTGACATACTTGACTGTGACTTCATATGATTGTGATGTGATGTACACTTACTGGAGATAGAGGACACTTACTTGCAGGTTCGGGTGGGAGGTTCTTGTCAGATGTGTCAAGTCCAGATACTTCTGCTTTTTCCAGATCCATCAGCAGTCTGGACAAGTAATTTTTGAACTCTTCAATCTGAGCTCTTGAGAACACATCTGAGATGTTGGATTGGTATCCTGACGTGGCCTGTGAGTAGTTGAAGGTAAGGGGATCTTCTTGTTCAATCTTCATTGTGGACATCCAGGCCAGCACCTCCTGAAACTTGTCCTTGGGTCTGGGCCTCAGGCTGGGTTCTGTTAATGTCCTGTCACTCACTGCACAATAATAAAGAAAGATGTAGGGATCTAGCCAATTTTCTGCAAGATAGCACTTTCACAAAATGAAAAACAAAAAGTGTTAGCTTCAATACGTTTATGTGGTATTGGATTCAATTACCTATGTCTATGTCCTAGTTTTTAATATGAATTTCAATATTCTGCAAATATTCCGTAAATTGTAAAATGTAATTGAGGGACATAACAAGCTTATATAAAATATATAGCATACCGAGCCAATCTATAGAACATTTTACAGCAAACATTTAATTGACCTAAATTAACTCAACTCTAACATTATGTATATTACACAACTACAAACAAAGATGTATTTACTGCTTGGCCCTATATAGTCGAAACTGCTCCTCATCTTGGAATCTGGGCTGTTGGGATTCTTCAGGTCTGTCTCTATGCTCTTTATTTTCTCACAGATCTTCTTCTCCACCTTCTCACAGATCTTCTTCTCCACCTTTTCAGCCCTCTTGCTCTGTTTGATAAGTGAGACGACAACCTTGGGTTTCCACCAAGCATCTTGTTCTGTAAATAAACAGTTTAGAAACAGGAAATGATCATCTAAACCTTGGATATTGGACCTGACACACTGATTCTGATTCAGAAGACACCTACTTGCAGGTTTGGGTTGGTGGCTTGTGTCAGATATTTCAGGTCCAGATCCTTCTTGTCCTCTCAGATCCATCATCAGGTTGAGCAGGTAATCTTTGAACTCTTCGTATATCTCTGCCTCTCGTTTCTTCCATTTTTCCTCCAGACAGACACTAATTTCTCTCTCCGCAAACTTCTCCTCTACCCTCTGGTTGATCTCAGTCATGTTCGGTATGTAGTGCTTGCCTTCATTAATGGCCACCATCTCCTCAATCTTCTTCAGCAGATCGGGGACCTGGTTGCTTTCACTCTTGCTCTTGTTATCGAGGACGTGGTACCTGTTGCCACATCTTTCCACCATCTTCTGCAGGGCAGGGTGCTCCATCATGATGTGCTCTTCTATGGTCTGGTCTCCCAGCTGGTCACCATAGGTAAACAACACCAAAGTGAATTTCCAAACGTCCTCGCCAAACAAGACCATGTGGTCCTCTAGCGCCCTGTGCTGTTGATCTGTGAAAGGCATGTGTGTGGGCAGAACCAGCAAAAAAGCGTGAGGTCCAGGACAGCACAGTGTTAGTCCTTGGATGAGCTCTTTGTTATGGTCTAGAGTGTTCTCCACATGATTTGTACTCCAGCCAGGGGTGTCTACCACAAGGACTTTACGGCCAGCCACATCTGCTGTAGCCTGCTGGGACTCAGTGTTGCAAAGTATGTGCAGTAGGTCCTGGCAGAGAACACTGTTTCCAGCAGCACTCTTTCCCACCTTCTTCTGCCCCAGCAAAACCACACGGATCTCGCTCAGATGTTCCCAGGTCACTGTTGAATATATTTTGGGAAAATCAAACAATACAAACAATTAATAAACAGGCCATGCAATCTGATTGGTTGACAATTGTGCTACCCATACAGTTTTATCCATTCATTTATCATGATAGAATGTTTTTGTAACCTTGCAAGACTCCTTATCTACCTTTTACATAATGTTAATGAATCTTGACTTGTTACATAAAAACAATATTTTGCAGGCCCCACCTTTTTGTTTCTTTGCCTTGATCTCCTCTGTCCTCTCTCTGCTCCTCTGCTTCACAAGTCTCCTCTTTTCCTCGATGATCTTAAACACGTTCTCATCAGATCTGAAAAAGTCCTGTTGGTTTTCAGCAACAAGCTCCTTCATCCTCTGGAGCAGTTCTGTGACTTGTGCTCTGGCGTCCATGCCTTTGTTGCGTAGAACATGGTAGCGGTTCCTACACTTGTTGACCAAGGCAGTGAGCGAATCTCCTTCAACTTCAATGTACTCCTCAATGGATAGCTCCCTCAACCAGTCACCTTTGGAAAACACCAAAATCACGTGTCTCCACACATTTTCTCCTAGCAGCCTCAGATGGCTCTCCAGCGCATCATGTTGCTGTTCAGTAAAGGAGGCTTCTGTGTCAATGACCAACAGGAACACGTGAGGCCCAGGAGAGCACAGGAAGACGCTGCGCATGATTTCCTGTTTAACATGCTCTGTGGTGTCTTTCACATTCAAGTTCTTCAACCAGCCAGGAGTGTCTACAACCTTAATAAGGGTTTGGTCCACATGTCCCTCAGGAGTGTCTACAACCTTAATAAGGGTTTGATCCACATGTCTCTCAGGAGTGTCCACAACCTTAATAAGGGTTTGATCCACATGTCCCTCGTGCATCACTGAGCTGGTTGTCATCTTCCCAGACTCATGGATCTTGCCTCCCAGAATTGTGTTTAAGGTTGCACTCTTTCCCACAGATTGACTTCCAAGAAGAACCACCCTAAGTTTTGTGATTGGCTCCTTTTGTTCAAGTTCTAGAGAGTGGCGGATCATGAGGAAGTAAAAAAGTAAAATTAAACATGGTTATGAAACTTAATTTTAAATTTAAAGCACATACTTTTCAGTTTGAACATCACAAAACATTGTGAGAACATACCTCTCAGAATCTGTCTTTGCTTCTCCCTTATTCTGTCGGTCTCCATCTTCCTCTGTGATGCCCTCTCTGCTGCCAGTTTCCTCTTCTCAGTAATGGCCTGCAGGATCTTCTCATCTCCCTTGTAGAAACCACCAGCATTCATCTTCACAAGTTCCTCAATCTTTCGGAGTAGCTCTTGTACCTGATCTGGGTTGGTGTTGTTCTTGTTGTCAAACACCTGGAATCTGTTCTCGCATTTCTGCAGGACCTTTTGAAGAGCCTCCCCTTTGCTCTCAATATGGTCATCAATTGTGGTCTTCTTATCCAAGTAGTCCCAACTGGTGAAGATCACCACCACATGTCTCCACACATGATCTCCCAGAAGACTCAGGTACTCTTGCACATACTGACCCTGATCTTGGGTAAAGGCCTTGTCCATGGGAATGACCAGTAGGAAGACATGGGGGCCTGGGAGACACTTGGTCCAGCTGAGTTTAAAGTTCTGCTTGTTGGCCACAGATGTCTCTTTGATGGTGATATGACTCCAGCCAGGTACGTCCACAATGGTGAGTCTGTGTCCACATGTGACACCGCTCTGGACATCGCACTGCAGGGTCCCAGCTTGGTCACTCTCAAACCTCCCCAGGATAGTGTTTGCTGTGGAGCTCTTCCCTGACCAACGGGGTCCCATGATTATAATTCGTATATCTGTTTCCATTGTCACACACTCTCCTGTGGAGAAAAATAAGATACATTTGTTATACAACATCTGTGATAATGATTGTGGCTTCTCTTAGTTCTGAGTGATAGTCTCAATTGTATAGGCTGTAGTTTCAGAAATCTATCTGTCTATTCTGTCCTCCAATGAACCACATTCAGTGATGATTCAGCATTTGTATAGCTATTTATTCATTAAAGAAAATAGTTTCATTGTCATAGTTACTTTAAATTTTAAGTTTCAACACCCTGGCCATTGAAGTGTTGCCACTTCATATTATGCAAATGTGGCATAAGACATTGCAGAAATATCTGATAAATATGTCCAGTTCTTCTTAGAGCATTATTTGCCTCACAGTGTACAGGCTCTTGAATCGGTTCCAGAGGAGAGGAGATAGATAATATATGTCTATTGTCTAGTGATTTCAGGGTGGAAGGGCCTGCATGTTAATATCCATATTTATTCTGTTTTTTATATAATATATTCTGTTAATACACGGCATATATTTATATTATTCTTACTATTCTTATAATGTTACTGCTACTAGATTGCACATACAGTATCTGTACATGTTGTTCATACTACATAGCCATATTTAAACACTATAAATCTAGTGTAATCATTTGTGCTAACCATTAAATTCTATGTGTTATTTCTCATGATTGTATGCTTTTGTGACCATGCAAGACTGTTAATCCACTGCCTACAGTATACCTTTTACAGAATGCTAATGAGTCTTGACTTGTAGCATTGGCACTAATTTGGAGGCCCCACCTTTTTGATTTTGTGAGTTGATCTCCTTTGCCTGCTCCGTGCTCCACTGTTTCACAAGACTTCTTTATTCCTTGATGATCTTAAACACGTTGAACACATCAGATCTGCACACAGGATTTCTGCACACAGTCAAATGACACATTGAAGATTTGACACAGCTTGTTCTATTGATGCAACATAAGCATAAAGAATCGTATCATCTGCATACAAATGCACTATGCAGTGGGCCAGTCACAGCATTATGGACGTGACAGTTGGACTCATATTGGTAAACAAAATGCCTTAGACCAGGGACAAAATTAGTATCAGCGAATTCATTTGCATAACTTTTAATGTAACATCTGTCCTCTAAATACTGACAAATCATCAAATTTCGTATAATAATTTGCATCCTAAGAATACATAGCATTTTATCAGCGTTTTAGACGTGACATGAAATAGACATACTTTTATAAGAGATTACAGGTTTTGTGAGACACAATTTTATGAGAGATTACCCATTCATAAAAGACACACTTTTATGAGAATTTACCCACTCATTTTTGTAATGCGTTATGTATGTTTTCACATTGTGGATGTGATGTGTCTGATCCAGTCCTCCACAAACTACATAAAACACATACTTTAGTAGTGAATTTTGATTTCAACAATTGAAGTAACTATGAACAACTAACAAAGAAATGATTGAATCCTCAGTGCCCACTAAGATCCACAGAAATATAAAAATACAAATCAATTCATCAATTTTGGTCAGTGATTCCCGGGTTACTGAAACACCAGGGAACATGAAACTTGGTGGTCACCCCATCTGAACACATCTGCAACAGAAGCATGCTATGTTAACTCCAGCTGCAAAGTCAGCCGTCCTCACCAGCTAACATGATAATCCATTTACTGTACAACAACAGTATGACAATTACGGGAAGATAATTGCTCAGATTTTCGTTATTAGGCCACTTGAAAATAGGCTATGTCAGTCACTGGAGGTATTTTAATATTATGTTTTGTTTTGCTAAGGCCATCCTGTGGTTTTGATCAGCCTAATAATATGGGACCCTGGAGGTAGGTCTGTAGTCATTCATATCACTCGGGGCACCTCCTTTATGTAGAAGGAGTCACTAGGGCTGATTCCCGCTGTTTTGGAAAAGAACCAGAGAAGAGATGTGAGTTGAAGGCATGACGGGGGCTGCGATCTTTAAAAGATTAGTGTATAACTGATCTGTACCCAGTGAGAATTACATACACTTGGAACAATGTATAGAAAACTTCAGATTGGGGCAGCTGTGCCCTACTGGTTAGCGCTTCGGACTTGTAACCGGAGGGTTGCCAGTTTGAATCCCGACCAGTAGGCACGGCTGAAGTGCCCTTGAGCCAAGCTCCTAACCCCTCCCTGCTCCCCGAGCGCCGCTGTTGTTGCAGGCAGCTCACTGCGCCGGGATTAGTGTGTGCTTCACCTCACTGTGTGTTCACTGTGTGCTGAGTGTGTTTCACTAATTCACGGATTGGGATAAATGCAGAGACCAAATTTCCCTCATGGGATCAGAAGAGTTTATATACTTATACTTATACTTATACTTAGATTGGTCCACTGGTCTGAATGAGGAGTGAGGAGAAAGAGTTAATACATGAAAATGGGCTGGCTTTTTTAATGGCTGCATCACAACTCACTTGACTAGACTTTCTTTGAAAATAAGACCACAACTGGTTTGCCTGGCTTGCCTGGCTTGCCTGCATAGTTTATGCCAGTCTTTGCTCTTTTTATAAGAAGATGAACTGCAGTTCTAATGAGCACAGACCCTTCACAGTAAAGAACATGATGTTCAAGCAAGAACAAACTGCACTACATAATTTCAGGCATACATGTTGTTGTTGTAATGACAATTTGTACAGTAAATCAATTTTACAGTAAATCCCTTATTTCATCATCAGTACAGATATGTTGCATTTATGCTAATAAGTGATTTATTGACCTGACTATGTCCTCTACTAATGAACCAGTACAATGTGTTGGAAAAGGTTAGTCGCAAAGCGTAATAGAATAAAACGGTAATGAAACATATCATAATGAAACATACAGCCCAAAACACTGCAGTCGTGCACATATGGTTTTGACACGGTCCCTTCCTCTCTGATCAGATTTATAACTTACCCAACTCTGGCGTGTGCTGGTGAACCTCCTCTGACTCCTCTAGCTTTGTCTGGGCTCTTCTGCATCCTCCAGACTTGGAAACACTCCTCCAGATGAACAAAAGTTAAAATCCCCTGCTTGTGCTTTCTAAGTAACAAATATTGCTAGAATTCATAGATTTCTTTCGAAATATTATTCTCAATGCAATTATATCCTGTTGGATGTATCATCATACATGGGTGTCTATACTTCCCTATAGGTGCACTGTTTAGTTTTGTTTCATTGGAAACTGGTTCAACTTGTTGATATGACAATCTGATTTGTTATTCCTGGTTTACCACAGGTCAAACTCAAGTATGCCTAACCACTTTAAGCCTGTACCTGTTTATTTGCACCTCTCTCAGTAAGAGACATTCCCATGTGGAGGTAAAGAGGTAGAGCCAGGGAAATGGCATAATAAACTAACTGCAAAACTAACATAACTGTTTATCATACTGTAATATACTGCAATTTATCAAACATCCATAAACTTCCTCATAATTTTATAATTTCTCAAAAATTATTATCTATTTCCTATGTGTTTTTCTCTATAATGACTGCATGTCATTAGTGCACTACACTACAGTGCTTAGTTGCTTGTCTACAATGTTGGCCATCTGTCACAGTTAGTCCTACTCGGATAGGTGCAACAGAGTTAGTGGTTTGTCTTTTTCCATTTTATCAAACTTCACGACATTCTGACTTATTTGACCCAATTCTATGTTTACAATGTGAAATAGCGTATTACAGAAGATTATTACAGAAGATTGTAACCTGCGCTGCCCCTTTAAGAGAGTTCACTTTGTTGTTGGCATCTCTGCTTTGCCCTTAGTCTGCAGTTGCTGAAGGCTGCTACTTAGCCTAATTGTAAAAGTGTATTTTCAAGTGCTACAACTCAGATGCAATATAATGCAGTTATAATTGTGCAAGTGACCATGTAACATTCAATATACTGAGGAGCAGCAGAGATCAACAGGCTCATGACAAGAGTGAGAAGGCTCACCAGGGCTCATTCAATTTGGCCCTTTATAGGGAAGAATGGCCACCCCTGGTCTAGTTTAACCGCTCAGTCAGCTGAACTGAGGAAAGACAGCACTTTGCTTGAATAAAAGAGCAACCAGAACCATCAGTGTGGCCATTATTCCTCCAAGTGCATTACAGTGAGTACATAGCCCTGTTTTAAAGGCATATGGAAATATTTCAAAATGTCAGAAAGCCCTTTCACATGTACAGTAGGTCATATAGAACAAGTGTGTGTGTGTGTGTGTGTGTGTGTGTGTGCGCGCGCTCTTGTTCTTGTTGAGGACGTGGTACCTGTTGCCACATCTCTCCACCAGCTTCTCCATGGCGGGGCCCTCCATCATGATGTGCTCTTCGATGGTCTGGTCCCCCAGCTGGTCATCATAGGTAAACACCACCAGACTGAATTTCCAAATGTCCTCACCAAACAAGACCATGTGGTCCTCTAGCGCCCTCTGCTGTTGAGCTGTGAAAGGTCCTGGCAGGACCAGCAAAAAAGCATGAGGTCCAGGAGGGCAGTGTTAGACCTCGGATGATCTCTTTATCATTGTCTAGGGTGTTCTCTACACAATATTTACCCCAGCCAGGAGTGTCTACCACAAGGACTTTATGGCCAGCCACATCTGCTGTAGCCTGCTGGGACTCAGTGTTGCAAAGTATGTGCAGTAGGTCCTGGCAGAGAACACTGTTTCCAGCAGCACTCTTGAATTTCCCCTTGGGGATCAATAAAGTATATCTATCTATCTATCTATCTATCTATCTATCTATCTTTCCCACCTTCTTCTGCCCCAGCAAAACCACACGGATCTTGCTCACTGATGAATATTTTGGAAAAAATATTGAATATTATAAAAAACAGTTTATGTAATAATGCACTTTGCAATGACATTAGGCCTCTACATTGGTGGATTCTGACACGGCTGATTTTTATTCTGTGATGCCCACTACTGTCCTGTAGTATCCTTTCCACTATACTTTCCACTGTCTCTGTTCATTCTCTCACAACATCCCAATACCCCCATCTTGTGGTGAGAAAACCTCGCCCTTCTATGCTTATCACTTGTAGTCATACACACATACAAACATGCATGAACACACACACACACAGGGACACCACACACGCACACAAACACACACACACAGGCACACCACACACACACAGCCACACCAAACACACACACACACACCGCACGTGGTATACTACACTGTATCAATGCAGATTGCATACAATCTTTATGAATTTCAGCAAGCTAAAGTGCCTAAAAGAAAAAAAAATATTTTCACATGAAGCAGTTGCACACGGTAAGGGCCTTTAATAAATGATATGTTCAAATTTAAGGAACCAAACGAGCAAAACTGAAGGTTAAACTTTCAGCACTTTTCAAAGTCATTCACATCTGAAGTCTGTGGAAAATGTGCCTTGATTGTTAGTTCTTATCAGTTATACAACAGGCCTGTTCACATACACATCTACTGTAGAGATAGGCTTTTGTTCAAATGGTCATTAAAAATATTTCACTTCAGCCGTGGCCTACTGGTTAGCGCTTCGGACTTGTAACCGGAGGGTTGTCGGTTCGAACCCCGACCAGTAGGAACGGTAGCAGGCAGCTCACTGCACCGGGATTAGTGTATGCTTTACCTCACTGTGTGCTGAGTGTGTTTCACTAATTCACGGATTGGGATAAATGCAGAGACCAAATTTCCCTCACGGGATCAAAAGAGTATATATACTTATACCTGTGGTATTTCAGTTGTTTTGTGGTTCGAGGAGCAGGGTTCACGGTAAACTCATAAGGTCAGTGCCAAAGACAACACACTGGTAGTGGTGTCCTTTCTCTATGTGATGATAGCGATATCCAGCATATAGCAGTGTATCCTTATCTGGCTTCCTCCTAGACTTATAATAAGACCTAGACATAGACCTATAATAATTACAATGTTCAAACCATCTTTACTGGATGATTGAGTTGATGTGGCCAAACCCCTCTCAGTTATAGAAAAGGAATATTCATGAGATGGGATGCTGCATTATCCATAATCCTTTTTTGGCAAGAGCTAAGGTGGAACTAGAAAGCGTTGAGTGAATGCAGCAAAGTACATGCTGTCAGGTCATGTGAGTGACTGTAATTTTGATGGTGTGGTCAGACCCCAGAGCACCTCATAGCTACTACAAACAGTGATCAGCGTCTCATCAGCTTTCATCGACTGTCTTTCACTCACTCCATAAGAACTTAAAAGTTGTGGTCAAACAAAGCAATAAAAATATTGAAAAAATATTAAAAAAAAGTTGTGGTCAAACCAAAGTCCTTTTAGGCAAGTCCCTCCACTCAGTGGCCATATTGTAACACTTTTTGGGCACTTATCGGGCATATTTTGGCAGAGATACGTGTGTACAAGGCATCACAACACCAACCTTGCTCCAGCGGCAAGATCACAACACATGATTAGCACGATGTATTCATAACGCATATGATTGGCACAATGTATTCACATGTTGACTTATTTGCCACGGAAGGGGTGGAATATGTGTAGACAACTGCCATATTGGCGTTACAGTGCTGTGTCTCCTCATTAGAAAGTCTGGTTAAACCACACGAGAAACCCTCCTTTACTCTTACTATGATTTCACTCACAATCAGCACAGCACAGAGAACACAGAACACAGAGAGTTTGGGCTCACTGCAACCCAAAGAATTCATGTGACACTTGAGCCAGCCAGCCTCCATAATACAATAACTCATAGTACATGTGGAAGCACACAATAATCAGGTGAATTGAAAAATTCTATTCTGCAGGGAGTGTTTGTCTCTCTATGCTTAAAACAACCGAGCAGGCATCTGACCCCAGGTGTTCAGCTAAACCATTTAGCAGGGGGAGATAAAGACAGTGGAGAGACAGCACTACTGTTTTGACTGGCAGCACTGAGTTGGTATGAATAAAAAGGAGATGGAATCCAACTTTTGCCAAATCCAAATTCAACTCTTTCATTTGTGTGCTCATCCTAAAGCATACTATAATGGGACCAGAGCTCAGGTAAATGCAGTTTCCTTTATGTCTTCCCCTATGTCTCTCCTTTATGAAGAGGAAACCAAAAATGTAATGGAAATCCAAATATTTGCTCAGTATCTACTGTAAGAATTTAAACAGTAACTGCCACTTTAGTGGATTTCTGGAGCAAAGGCAGAGAAACAAAGCTACTAGCCAGAGCTAATGGGTATTAAGACTCATATCTTAGATATATCTTAGATAGATCTTAGCTATTATAACTACTGACATTAACTTTTATTTCACTCTTTTATGTGAAGAGGCTAGTCTTTCTAACCCTTCCCTGGAGCAAATCAGCTCTGATAGTAAAGAGAAGCAGATCAACATGTGATATTCTTTGGCCAGATGCCAATCACTTGAGAAATGATGGACATGTGGTTTACTCCTCTCTGTAATATTCGTGAGTCTGATTCATAGGCACTGTGCACCTGTTGAAACTGAAGGTGAAGTTCAATGACATCTATGATAGCACAGTATATCACAGCAACTGATTCCAGCTCCAACTAATAAGATTGTTCTTATCAGTCCAAATAATGTTCGTTTGTGAAATTAGAAGGGAAAACGAATCACCTGATAAAGCATATGCTAACTTGATAAAAAAAACACATAAACACGCAGTTGAAAAGCTCCATATCTTATCTATAGCCATTATGATACTGATGAGTTGGATCACTCATGCTTATAAAGAACTGCAGTGCACAACACCGCTGTTATGAAAACAATCAGACCTCCAAAGAACCATGAAGCATTTCATTCTCAGCTTGCTGTGCCTTGCTTTTGCTGAGGGACTGTTGAGGTAAGATTGGAAGGACATGAGGTCCAAGCTTAGCGTGTACAGTATCTGCAAATCTGCTGCCTCATAACTTCTGTAACCAGAGTATGGGTCTGTGAATAAGAAATCATTTTGAATGTTACTTTCAGAAACTACTTTAAGAGATGAGCTAGTGAGAGATGCTAGCACCTATGGATTAGGTTTTAGTTTTGGCTTGCTAGCACAGTGCCTCCCAATCCGAGGTGCTGCATGTTCAAGTCTGGGTGGATGCAGGGCTGATCCACGCAATTGGGCAAACACAGTTACATATACAAACAGAGACTGAGAGAGGCAAAAAGAGAAAGGGAGAGCGCTCAAGGGATCTGACTGTCAGTTCATACGGACCACACAAATCTTGTCCATGCAAACTACTACTAATGAGTTAGAAAAGGTGTCTGATGCACTGTTTTCTCTTCCAGAGTACCTCTTAGTAGTCGCAAATCCATTTATGAGGAGCTTCGAAACAGAGGAGTACTGGAAGACCTGCTTAAGCATCGTCAATTCAGTGCAGACAATGTTTACACTGAAAACCTGATCAACCAGCAGGATGTGAGGACATCTTACACACACCTTAGCTGCACCATTTGATGTTTCTTAAAAAAAATGCTTTCCTGTACCAACAAGAATGAGATGATCTTTGAAATACTCTGATTTCACTGTTCCTAATACCATTACCAAAGTAATTTCCTTTATGTGCATGTCTTCAAAAAGAGATATCAATCTCTGTAGGTGTACAGCAGGCCTACACAGCACTGCTTTGCAGAAAATACATGTCAACTACTAACACTTGTTTGTTTTTCTCCCTGTCTCTGTCTACAGATGGCTTACTTTGGCCAGATCAGCGTGGGAACCCCAGCCCAGAACTTCTACGTCCACTTTGACACAGGATCCACAACCCTTTGGATCAACTCCATCTATTGCAAGAGTGACGCCTGCAGTACGTTCAAAACCTGACCTGTAAAAGCTTACATGATCAGCTGGCTAGCAGGGCTGATGATTGGGGAAAATATCTATGCATGATATATGCATGATTTGGGACCTGCAGTAGCTTTTGCGACTGGGTAATTGCATTGGTTCATATTGCGATTACGATTGCAGTAATTGTACAGCTCTGTGGGTTATCTTAAAGCTTAGTCATCGTGCCACATTGCTTCAGGAGACACACGAGTGGCCATATCTCTGAGCTGACGTCTAAAAAACAATGGCCTGCTTTGTCCGCTCCCTCCACAAAGTGTGATTAAAATCACAGCGGCTGATAGGCCTACTGTAAATAAATGAAGCTGTGTGAATGCAATGAATGCTTGGGGCTTGCGAGGCATTTCAGGCACGTTAGTCATCAAACCTCTGGCGTTCGATTAGGAATTCCAACTTGTGCTACACGCTTGGGCCGTTAACGGGGATCAGAATGGGAGCCCGGCGCACGGGCTGTAATTACACAGGGTAGGCACACTAGTGCTCTTCCCCCTGGCTCTGGTTTTGACACCATATCCTGCTGCATGCTCATGAGTTTCTGCTATTAATCCCGGAGTTGTCTTGCAGCGCACCATCCACTCTTCAACCCCCATAAATCCTCCACCTACTACAGCTACGGACAACAGTTCTCCATCAAGTATGGATCTGGAAGCCTCACAGGGGTCATTGCTTACGACACTGTCTCGGTAAGAAAGATCTCTCTATAACCATTACTTGTCTAAAGAGTCATCTAAGGAGTCCGCAAATCAAAAGAATCCTTAATAATAAACCAAATATAGTAATATACCAAGTTTAGTAATAAACCAAACAGGTTTGTGCATGTAAGCATAACAATGAAACTAATCATGTAAGTCTTAACTTCATTCCCAGATGGGAGAACTCACAGTCACTAATCAGAAGATTGGGCTGAGCGTGACAGAGCCAGGCAGCAATTTTGCCCGACCTCTACATGATGGCATCATGGGCCTGGCTTTCAAACCTGACCAGCAAACTATTGTGGACACCATGATCCAGGAGGGCCTCATCGAGGAGCCTGTCTTTGCATTCTATCTAAGCGGGTGCAATGCTACTGCTTATTTGTTGAATCTGTGTGGGATAATCACTGATGATACAATTACATTGCAGTTGTTGTATGGTATACAGAGGGATATATGGTGCAGCTTGTAAATAATAACCCTGTCACCTTTTTCCAGTGACTCGGAGGGCAGTGAGGCTGTGTTTGGAGGCACCGATCCCGCTCATTATCAGGGAGAGATCCAATGGGTTCCTGTGGCACAGGACAGCCACTGGCAGCTGGTGTTTGATGGGTAAACCCTGACGACCTGTATTAAGCTATGTTACTCTGAGTACAGCTCTCATCTGACACAGCTGATGTAAATTGTGTCTGTCTGTGACAAGCTCAGCTCAACTTTCTTTTAACGGAAAATAACGGCTGCATGACTCCATATACAGTACATCACACAAAATATGTTTCACCGATTCTCTCTTAAGGTTTGAGGTGAACCACGTGTCCACAGGCTGGTGCAACAAAGGCTGCTCTGCCATCGTGGACACTGGCACCTCTCTGTTGAAGGCGCCTCCACAGTATGTAGATCAACTTCTTAGCCAGCTGGGTGCCTATCAGGACAACAGTGGTGAGGTGGGATACTCCCTTCCTATGCAAAACACAAACACATATGATATGATATGATATGATATGATATGATATGATATGATAAATTAAAATTAGGGCTGTCAAAATAACTGATTAATTTCGATTAATTAATTTGAGAAAAAATAACTGATTAAAAAAAATAACGCAGATTAATCGATTCCCTATGACCTTTGACCCCGAGCCGTTAGTCAGTAACAATTAGACTGTAAAATGAAGGAGAGAGATGAAAATGTGCTGCCTAGATCATTGATTGGAACATTTACTTTTAAAAAACGCCTGATGGTGTTGAGAAAAATAAAGTGTTGATTAAAATAAAGTCCTCTACAATGTCTGCAGCAAGGAATTTGCATATCACCGGCGTTCGTCAACTCGAAAGTTGCACATCAATGCAAAAAAATAGTGTTGACATTGAGGGGAGTGTTCATTTATTTTCCTTGTGTCCCCTAGGCACTTTTGAATTTATTTCCTCAGCATATTAGGTCATATCATAGATTATTATGGCCATTATTTGAACAGTGAAAGTAATAATAAAAATATTTTTTAAATTTAATGTCACTAATGCTGATTATTTAATGATTCATTTGAATTTAAATATTTAAAATACTTTCACAGCAAAAATTATATATGCGATTAATTTAGATTAATTAATCACAGAGTATGTAATTAATTAGATTAATTTTTTTAATCGATTGACAGCCCTAATTAAAATATATTAATATGAATAGAGTTTGAGAACCCATGAACCATTTCAAATGAAAATTTGAGCTTATGATTTAAAATTCCTAAATCAACCCATTGCCCTAATGTCTGAGGCTATAAGTAATGACTTTCAAGCATAGTACGAGGGTGAGCGATGCTCTAGTCAAGTTTCACCACATTTTTGGACAATGCCTGATATATTCCTGAACTATACACATCAACCTGAATGTGGGGCAGCCGTGGCCTACTGGTTGGGGCTTCGGGCTTGGAACCGAAGGGTTGCCGGTTCGATCCCCGACCAGCAGGAAGAATGTGGGCAGGGGAAGTGGTTGAGAACTGCTCTCCCATGCCAACATCCATGGCTGAAGTGCCCTTGAGCAAGGCACCTAACCCGTCACTGCTCCCCGAGCACCACCAAATTCCTTGTGTATACGCAAGCATGCTTGCAGTCTCATTGGCCTATAAACCTGATTTAAATAAATAAATCTCAGAGTCCTACACAGCTCCACATGTATTTGATCCACTGGACTTGACCACAATGTACCGGTAACGATCCCATTGCGTAACATGCAATCCCTTTCAGTGACCCATGAGGGTTAAAATCGAACTGACTGAATTGCAAACATGCTTGAGTAACTGGGCCTCTGTTTGCTCCCTCTGTGTAGTATTTGTTTGACTGTAGCGTAGCAAGCAGTGGACCAACACTCACCTTCATCATGAACGGAGCTCACCTCCACCTACCCCCATCTGCATACGTACTTCAGGTAAGATCTACAAAGAAGCTGCGAAAGACTCACTGATGTGCAGTTTCTTATAGGGCACATGTGTTGGATATACTGTAGTCTCTCACTGAGAACAATGAGTGTACTGCACACATTCAACTATTATGACCAATGACATAAACTATTCATTTATCTTCATTATCTTCATTCATTTTCTTAGTTTTTTTTTATCAAATGCGTTTTAAAGGAACTGTATGTAAGAAATGTATTTCAATTAATCATAAAATGGCCCTGATATGTCACTAAACATTAAGAAATCATGTTCATTTTAAATACTTATATCACTGACAACAGTAGTCCGGCCAGGATATTGTCATTTAAAAAGTGAAGTTGCAGCCCTCAACTGATGTTGATGTTGTCATGTTGTGTTTTGGCCTAATGCACCACCCTCCCCCTATCTACTAATCACAAAGTCAGTAGTGTTTCGGCATCCGGTTGCCAACTCTGCCAGTCAGGGGGGAGGGGAAGGGGATACACCGCTCTACAGTCATTTGAAAGTGATTGCAGTACCTGTTTTGGCCACAATCTTACATACGGTTCCTTTAATATACCTTTTTATTTAAATGTATTTTACCTTACTTTTGTTTATTTATTTATTTTTTTTATTTCATGTATTTTACCTATTGTCCTGCTTTTACTATATTGTATTGGTTCTTTTTTGCTTTTATGTTATCTTCCATTCTTATTTTTATCTCACTTACTTTACTACATTTACTTTATTTATTGTTTTTTAATATTTGCTCTTATTCACTTGACTACTTACTATATTTTAAATGTTGTGATTTGCTTGCTGTGTTCTACTGATGATATAACGCACATTAAACTGTCTTTGTAAGAAATGTGCTACAGTATATGAACAAAATGGCCTTGCCTTGCCTTAAACATGCTATGCCTTGTTGAATGCACAGGATTCAGATGGCAACTGCTGGAGTGGGATCAAGCATTCCAGTGCAAACTACAGGAATGGCCTTCCCTACTGGATCTTAGGTGACGTGTTCCTCAGGCAGTTCTATTCTGTGTTCGACCAGGGCAACGGCAGAGTGGGCTTCGCCCAGCTAGCGTAGAGTGCATATGCTGGAGAAAAGTGTATCAGCTTCTGTAGGAAACTAGTGAAGACAAGAGAACCTTACAGACTTAGAGGATATCCCTCTTGTGCTGATTCAATACAGTCTATTTGCAACTCTACCAGTGTGAGTGTTTCTTGCAAAACATAGCATATCTGTTAGACAAGCACACACACACACACACACACTGAAACATTTGTCTAGACCAGTGGTTCTGAAACTTTTTCTGTCATTCCCTACTTTAGAGGTGGGGAATTTTCAAGCCCCACCTGACAACATTCAACCAGACGTTTGATATAATGATATGGTCAATAATTAGGAATAATAAAATATCAGGTTTCAAAGTTCCTTCTCCCAAGTAACATGGAAGTCTATGTCATGAAACTTGTGAGACTTGTGACAAGTTGTTGTAGCCAAATGGATGAACAGAATGAAACTGCAGTGTTTATTGAACAAATCCAAAGTCATAATCAGCGATACAAACAAGGATCATCAGGATCAGTTGATTATATCACACATAACATACCCAGGGTCAAGCCTCTTGCAGATTGCAAATAACATATATAAAACATTCAACCAAATATTGATTGATATAAAGATATGTTTACTTATTTATGAGGAACAATTCAATACCAGCTGTAAGTATTTGTTAATAAGACTACACTTGAGTATGTACACACACATTAAAAGTTCCTTGTCACAAGTCGTAAGTAAGTCTATGGCAATTCAATGATCATTTCCCATTCATTTTTTTATATACTGTATCTTTTTCCATCTAACACGTTATTTCTACACCCTATTTTGCTTTTGTCTGTTTGTGTGTGTGTGTGGAGGGGGGGGGGGGATATGTGCACTATTATATACTATAAAATACTATACATACCCAGGGCCCTATTTTAATTGCTGGGCAAAGTGCCAAAAGTCAGTCAATGTGAAGTCAGTGTAAAGTGTCTCATACGTCATGTGGTGTGTGGGTGCATTGAGCTGATCCCCTGATGTTTGTGCTTATCAGCAAATTACATTTTGCATAGTGATTAAAAAATAATATAATTTCCACCATGGTCCTTTGGGGCTCTGTAGGTTACTGAGTATTGAAATGCATTAGCATTTGCACATAGCATTGGAATGCATTAGCATAGCCTACTGGTTGCACACTGAGAGTATATGCTATCAACCTTATAGATGCTGTGTTGGAAGCCATTAAAGAGTGGTAGACCTATCGCCTCCTGAACGCACCATCACCTTGTATTGTGTTACTTTAACCCTTAAAGGAGTAACGTCACACCGGTGTGACGGGAATGTTGGGAAATGAACGTTCTAAAGAATATCTGGGTTCATTGAATTCAACATAGAATTTTAGAAGATTCAATTGTTGCGGAACTTAGAATGTTCAAAAACCTACACCTCTAATAAAAAAAGAAGCTGCAGAATTAAATAGCAGAGTAGCAGCAGAGATGCTCGAAGTCGGTGGGCTCAGGAGAAGGAGAGCAAGGGTGACATAGATATGAATTGATATGCAGTAAATAATAATAATAATAATAATAATAATAATAATAATAATAATAATAATAATAATACATTTAATTTGTATTGTGCTTTTCAAGAGACACAGAGAAGCTTTATACAGATGTTATGGACTCGTTATTAACTTATTTTTTTTACATGAATATATAGCGTAGATACACACAGAAATAAATAACTAAAACACAACATATATTCAGAACATCAACAGTCAGTGAAATGTACACCTGTGTATCAAGTAACTTTAGAATTTAGAACTTAAGAATGCCAAAATAATTACTGTAAAACTCATTTTACAGTTTCAGCTTTGCTACTCAGGATGATCCTCATTGTTTGAGAATATGTCTGAGAGTCCTGACTGGAACCCGGAAGTAGGCGAGTAGTTGAACATGGAGTGGTCTTCTGTTTCGATTTCAACAGTAGACAGCCAGGTAAGTATCCTCTTGAACCTCCCACTGGGTTTAGGTCTCTGGCTGGGCTCAGATGGTGCTCCATCACTTCCACTCACTACAGAACAAAGTAATATGATTACTTTGATATCCATTTCAAACCAATGGGAAGTCATCAACAGCAGTCTAAGGGATTTTCTGTGGCCTACAGGGTATATATAGCTGCACTTCAAACATTCAGTCCTCTTTCATTCTTCAGCATGAATGCATTGTCCATTGTTGCCAATGGGCCGACTTGTGTGAACTTGACTGGACTGACACTATTGATCGCTTCAAAATGTAAATGTCTATGTAGAGCCCACAAAAAAATCTATAAGATAAGTGGTTGGAGTGGGAGTGATGAAGTAATCTGAGAATTGGTTAACATTGCTAATTATGAATACAGCTCAATGATACTAGAACACAAACTTGAGCTAGTGGAACCTAATACTTCATGCACTTGTCTTGGTCAAACTAATAGGATATCGTACATTTAATAGGCTAGTCAAAGTATCCATTGGTGCCCCAATTTTGAATATGAATATCACAATTCTGCATAAAATCTGTAATTACAAAATGATATTGAGATGCATAATAAGTAAACCTAAGATACTTGAGATGTCTAGCAAGCTAATAAAATAATACAACATGAGCTACATGACTCAACTCTAACATTATGATTGACACAAATTCAAACAAAGATGTAGGACTTACTGCTTGGTAGTAGGAAGTCCAAACTGGCATTCAACTTGGAAGCAGGAAAATTGGATTTCTGCATCTCCGTCTCTAGGCTGCCTATTTTCTCACTGATATTCTTCTTCACCTCCTCAATCTTCTCACTCTTGGCTTTACACCAAAGATCTCGTTCTGTAAATAAACAGTTTAGAAACAGGAAATAAAAAGCTGGACCTAAGCTACTGGGACTAAGCTCAGAGACTGAGAGGTACCCCGCTTACCCTTGGCACAAAACCCAACGCCCTTTTTCTAGTTTTGATTTTTAGGCTTTTAGGTTTGTAAGTGTCGCTTATAACATAATAGGCCTACAGTTGGCAGTTTGGTAATCTGTACACTAACAGTGACGGCAGAAATAACTTTAACTGAGACAGAAATGACTGAATGGCAATTTCAAGGTCTGTGCATTTTTGTAATGTACCATGTCATTCATGGTATGGTTTTGTCCCCTGCAGTTTAACTAGTGGTACATCATCAAGCCTCAAGTAACATGTAGTGGTGCATCACCATCCCTGATGGCACATACGGTACTTGCCTGTGACCTTTCATTGTGATGTTGAACACTTGCAGATGGAGGGCACTTACTTGCAGGTTCGGGTTGGAGGCTCATGTCAGGTAGATCTGTCAGCAGTCTGGACAGGTAATCTCTGAACTCATCATATATCTCCACCTCTCGTTTCTTCCATTTTTCCTCCAGACAGACACAAATTTTTCCCTTCTCAAACTTCTCCTCTACCCTCTGGTTGATCTCTGTCATGTTCGGCATGTAGTGCTTGCCTTCGTTAATGGCCACCATCTCCTCAATCTTCTTCAGCAGATCGGGGACCTGGTTGCTTTCACTCTTGCTCTTGTTATCGAGGACGTGGTACCTGTTGCCACATCTTTCCACCAGCTTCTGTAGGGCAGAGCTCTCCATCATGATGTGCTCTTCGATGGTCTGGTCTCCCAGCTGGTCACCATAGGTAAACAACACCAAAGTGAATTTCCAAACGTCCTCACCAAACAAGACCAATTGGTCCTCTAGCACCCTCTGTTGTCGCGCTGTGAAAGGCATGTCTGCCGGTAGGACCAGCAAAAAAGCATGAGGTCCAGGAGGGCAGAGTGTTAAACCTCGGATGATCTCTTTATCATTGTCTAGGGCAGGGGTATTCAATTAATCTTCAGCGAGGTCCAGTTACAGAAAATTTCCTTAAGCAAAGGTCCGGAGCATCATAATGTTTAACGTGTGTTTAGGCTATGTATATGTAGGCCCTATGTATGTATAATATTAGGATGGATGGATGGAGCCTAGTTGTATATAGATAGATAGATAGATACTTTATTGATCCCCAAGGGGAAATTCAAGAAATAGAAGATTGTAGGCCTAGGCCTAATGTTTAATGTGAAATAAAATAAGTAGCCTAAAAGGCAACATTCGAAATGAGGAGAAATAAGGCAAGATAAGAGTAGCCTAATTGGGGAGAAAAACTGAGCAGCCTTGGCTATTTTTAAGATCTTAATGTGCACTTAAAATAAAATTTGAGCTGAGACAAGGATGGATATTCAACAGCTGGTTCCTTGAACCCATTAATCAGCAAGTTTAATTTAATTGTTTTAGTTTTTTTTATGTTGACCCGAAATCCTGGAAACCCAGGAATATGTTGGGCAGAATGCATGTAGGCTTAACTAGATTGTGGTGGATCAATCATATTGCCTATCGTAAAATATTCTGTGGTCTCAGTTCACTGTTGAATGGGCCTAGCCTACCCTATGCTTGCTCAAAATATATGCTTTGTCTAGTAGAGGTGCTTCAAATTGGCGCTTAAAATCGCCTGTCTCAGAATATATAGAAGAGGTCCAGGGCAATTCCGCGCAAAACTGTCACATCCATATTTAGTTGGCGTTACGGACACGACAGTTTTGCGTGGTATTGCCCCCGTATCGTTATATAAAGCTCTGTTCTCGTTGTCCAGCTTTCTCCTCTTTGAGCAATCGATGATTTGAAAATAACTTACTTATCGTTATCCATCTAATTCTTTCTCGTCCCGTCTCCTCTCCTCGCTCGTTTCAGGCTATCAGTCTCTTCTCCATAGTAGGCTAGGCTACTTTACTCACTGACTCGACTTTATCAGAATTCACCGATTTTACTGGCTGAGTAGCAGCAAGCGAAATGATGGTTCCTGAAGTAAATGCTGTTATCCTAACCAACGAAACTTTTAGCTCAGCTTTGAAATCTTACGTGAAAATCTAAATTAGGCTATTATGGTCTGGGTCCGGATAGGATCACGTCACGGTCCGGACTCGGACCGCGGTCCGCCATTTGGTGATGGCTGGTCTAGGGTGTTTTCTACACGATATTTACTCCAGCCAGGAGTGTCTACCACAAGGACTTTATGGCCAGCCACATCTGCTGTAGCCTGCTGGGACTCAGTGTCGCAAAGTATGTGCAGTAGGTCCTGGCAGAGAACACTGTTTCCAGCAGCAGTCTTTCCGACCTTCTTCTGCCCCAGCAAAACCACACGGATCTCACTCAGAGGTGTCCAGGTCACTGATGAATATTTTGGAGAAAATCAAGTATTATAAAAACAGTTCAGGCCACACAGTCTGGTTGAAATTTGTGCTTAACATTAGCAGGACTGCTAATCCACTGTCTATGTACCTTATACAGAATGCTAATGAATGTTGTTACATAGAAACACTATTTAGCAGGCCCCACCTTTTTGTTTCTGTGCCTTCATCTCCTCTGTCTTCTCTATGCTCCTCTGCTTCACAAGACTCCTCTTTTCCTCGATGATCTTAAACACGTTCTCATCAGATCTGAAAAAGTCCTTTAGATTTTCAGCAACAAGCTCCTTCATTCTCTGGAGCAGTTCTGTGAGTTGTGCGCTGGCGTCCATAGTTCTGTTACGTAGAACATGGTAGCGGTTCCTGCACTTGTTGACCAGGTCTGTGAGCGCTGCTCCTTCCATTTCAATATGTTCCTCAATGGATGGTTCCCTCAACCAATCCCCTTTGGAAAACACCAAAATCACATGTTTCCAGATGTTTCCTCCTAGCAACCTCAGATGGCTCTCCAGCGCATCATGTTGCTGTCCAGTGAATGAGGCTTCTGTGTCAATGACCAACAGGAACACATGCGGTCCTGGAGGGCACAGGAAGACGCTGCGCATGACTTCCTGTTTAACATGTTCTGTGGTGTCTTTCACGTTCAAGTTCTTCAACCAGCCAGGAGTGTCCACAACTTTAATAAGGGTTTGGTCCACATGTCCCTCAGGAGTGTCCACAACCTTAATAAGGGTTTGGTCCACATGTCCCTCAGGAGTATCCACAACCTTAATAAGGGTTTGGTCCACATGTCCCTCAGGAGTGTCCACAACCTTAATAAGGGTTTGGTCCACATGTCCCTCAGGAGTGTCCACAACCTTAATAAGGGTTTGGTCCACATGTCTCTCAGGAGTGTCTACAACCTTAATTGGGGTTTGATCCACATGTCCCTCAGGAGTGTCTACAACCTTAATTGGGGTTTGATCCACATGTCCCTCAGGAGTGTCCACAACCTTAATAAGGGTTTGATCCATATGTCTCTCGTGCATCACTGAGCTGGTTGTCATCTTCCCAGACTCATGGACCTTCTCTCCCAGGATTGTGTTCAGAGTGGCACTCTTTCCCACATATCGATTTCCAAGAAGAACCACCCTAAGTTCTGCGATTGGCTCCTTTTGTTCAAGTTCTAGAGTGGTGGATCATGAGAAAGTAAAAAAGTAAAATTAAACATGTTTATGAAACGTAATTATGAAAGCACTGTCAACATTTAGCTGGTTTGTCACAAATCATTGAGAGAACATACCTCTCAGAAGCTGTTTTTGCGTCTCTCTTATTCTGTCGGTCTCCATCTTCCTCTGTGATGCCCTCTCTGCTGCCAGTTTCCTCTTCTCAGTAATGGCCTGCAGGATCTTCTCATCTGCCTTGTAGAAACCACCAGCATTCATCTTCACAAGTTCCTCAATCTTTCGGAGTAACTCTTGTACCTGATCTGGGTTGGTGTTGTTTTTGTTGTCAAACACCTGGAACCTCTTTTCACATTTTGCTAGAACCTTTTTAAGAACCTCCCCTTCACTTTCAATATGGTCATCAATTGTGGTCTTCTTATCCAAGTAATCCCAACTAGTGAAGACCACCACCACATGTCTCCACACATGATCTCCCAGAAGACTCAGGTACTCTTGCACATACTGACCCTGATCTTGGGTAAAGGCCTTGTCCATGGGAATGACCAGTAGAAAGACATGGGGGCCTGGGAGACACTTGGTCCAGCTGAGTTTAAAGTTCTGCTTGTTGGCCACAGATGTCTTTGTGATGGGGATATGACTCCATCCAGGTACGTCCACAATGGTGAGTCTGTGTCCACATGCGGTACCTCTCCGGACCTCACACTGCAGAGTCCGATTTCGGCCAGTCTCAAACAGCGGTCTCCCCAGGATAGTGTTTCCTGTGGAGCTCTTCCCTGACCAGCGGGGCCCGATAATCATAATTCGAAAGTCTGTTTCCCTTGTGATGTGCTCTCCTGTGGAGACAAATAAGATAATTGTGTTATAGAAAACAATGATTGTGGCTTCTCTTAGTTCTGAGTAATAGTCTTAATTGCATAGGCTGTCGTTTCAGAAATGTCTTGACTAGATTGTACGTTTTTACTTTCTTTGCATACGGCATGTGCTTCGCTTGCCGCTAGGTCGCTCTTGGTTGAGGTAATGTCTCAAAAAAATGTGTTGTTGTTGCTGCCAGGCTCAGCGCAAAAGAGCTATGATTTACAGCACACCACGGTCAAAATTTAACATGGACCGACTTTGACCGCGGCACACGCAGGAGCGGCAAAGCGGCAATTGAAAATAATGTGTTTCATAGCACAGTGCTGCCACTTTCACATACAATGTGAACCCCGTTTGACTCTCTGTATCTGTATCAGAACATTATCTCTTGCTGATGAAGGTAAAATCAGTGTTTAAATAAGGGTTGTGTTATATATCATTTATAGTACAATTGTTTCAAATGAAAAAGAGAGAAATGTGTAATAAGATAGTTGCTTAGCTTCTAAACGGAGTTAGTAGTTTCAGTTGCTGAGGCAGGAATTTCATGAATGTGCTGGGTTTTGTCGATACTCTGAATTCACTGCCCTTATAAATGTGGTGCACTGCAGTTAGTTAAAACTAATGGGTTATACAAATGATTAATTCAAGTAATCCTACTCCCAAAACGAATGGTTTATATCATAAAACTTGACTACTAGGGAGGAGACAGATACACTGAAAGTAATGATTCAGCATTTGTAGAGCTATTTATTCATAAAAAATAGTAACTGGTAAGATTATTTTGCAGGCCCCACCTTTTTGTTTCTGTGCCTTGATATCCTCTATCTTCTCTCTGCTCGCCTGTTTCACAAGACTCCTCTTTTTCTTGCCCTTAAGCATGTTGTCATCAGATCTGCACACAGGATTTCTGTACACAGTCAAATTTGCACATTGGACATTTGACATTGCTTTGTCTACTGATGGTGCATAGGCATAAATAATCGCATCATCTGCGTAGAAATGCACTTTGCAACACTTGCAGCACAGATATCATTAATGTACAATGTAATGGAACATAATTTCTGTGGGGAAAAAAATCATTTTTAAAGTAATGCATGCAGGTTAATCCTCATCTACACACATCTATGAGGTAGTCTTGAAACCCAAAGAGGTTTTTCAAGAAGTAGTAATGATTGTTATTGTGTGTCAAAAGCTATTTTAACACCTTTGTTAAATATGGGAACCTGGAGGTTTTTAGCTATTCACATTACTTGGGTCACCTCCTTTATTTAGGAAGATGTCACGGCTGATTCCCGGGCTAAAGTGAAGAGTTTAAAAATGTGAGTTAAAGGTATGACATGGGGTTGCAATCTATAAGAGATGAGTGTCTCTTTACCAGCACCCAGTGAGCTTTTCATACACTTGGAATTGCACAATGTATACTGTAAAGAACTTCAGATTGGTTTACTTGTCTGAGTGAGATGGAAGAGTTATAACTTGAAAATGGGCTGGCTTTTCTAATGGCTGTATCACAGCTTGCTTGACTACGTAGACTTGATTGGTATCTTTTGAAAACAGGTTTGACTGGCTTACCTGCATAGCTTATGCCAGTCTTTGTTTTTGTACATGAAAAGATAACTGCAGTTCTAATGAGCCCCGACTCTTACATTGTGTCCCAGCAACAAAAAACAGTGCAACACACCAGTGCATGTATACTGTACATGTTGGAGTCGATGGGCATTACTTGAGAGTGTAATCACCATTTGAAATTCAAATTCATAGTAAATCCTAGTTAACATTAATGAAATAATGTGTTAACCTGGCATTTGCTCTTTAAAGGTGCTATATGTAAGACTTACAAGGATACAAGGAAGTTTATTGTCACATGCATATAGTTACTGGAAGTAAGAAATGCAGTGAAATTATGTCTGGTGTCAGCCTATTTGTGCATTAATGGGGGGGGGGGGGGGGGGTAAAAAGTGCAGTAGAAGAGGGGTTTAGTAGATTAAGTGGCAAGGGCTGCATAAAAAAGGTGGGGGAGGATTGGGATTGGGTGGGGGGCACCAACAAGGAGCACCCAAGAGCAACAGGGGCAAGGAAAAACTCCCTTACCAAGGAAGAAACCTTGGGCAGATCCACGGCTCAAGGGGCTAACCCAACTGCCAGGGGTCTTGGTGTGTGTGTTGGGGGGATGACAGGGGAGATGGGATAGTGTGCTGTGTATGTGGGGAGAGGGCAGTGTGCAATGTGTGTGTTGGAGAAGCTTCCTCATGAGACAATGTGCTGTGTATTGGGGGGGGGGGGAGGGGCAGTGTGCTGTAAGTATGTTGGGGATGTGTGTTGGAGAAGCTTCCTGATGAAATAATGTGCTGTGTATGTAGGGAGGGAGGGGGCAGGGACTTACTATTGCAAGCAGAGTACTGTATGTATGATGTATGTGAGTGATGACAGTGAAGATGTGTGTGTGAGCGGGAGGGGAGTGGAGCAGTGACTGTGTGTGTGTGTGTGTAGTGTGTGTGTGGGCAGTGTGCTGTAAGTATGTTGGGGATGTGTGTTGGAGAAGCTTCCTGATGAAATAATGTGCTGTGTATGTAGGGGGGGGGGGGGGGGCAGGGACTTACTATTGCAAGCAGAGTACTGTATGATGTATGTGAGTGATGAATGATGAATAGTACTATTGCTTTATTTTCTATTTTTTAGCCATATTCTCTGTACAGCACTTTGGTCAGTGGAAACTGTTTTAAATGTGCTCTATAAATTAAATGTACTTACTTACTTTACTTACTTACTAATGAAGATAGTTCCACATTGCACTTTTGGGCTTAAGTGTTTTTTTAGGAGGAGTTGGGCTTGAACCTGCAACCTTCTGGTTCCTGGAAGACTCCTCTACCTGTTGCCCAGTGTTGAGATATATATATATATATATATATATATATATATTAGGGCTGTCAAAATAACTGATTAATTTAGATTAATTAATTTGAGAAAAAATAACTGATTAAAAAAAATAACGCAGATTAATCGATTCCGTATGACCTTTGACCCTGAGCCGTTCTAGTCAGTAACCATTAGACTATAAAATGAAAGAGAGAGAAGAAAATGTGCTGCCTAGATCATTGATTGGAACATTTACTTTTAAAAAACGGCCTGATGGTGTTGATAAAAATGTTGAATAAAATAAAGTCCTCTGCAATGTCTGCAGCAAGAAATTTGCATATCACTGGAGTTCGTCAACTCTAAAGTCACACATCAATGCAAAGAAATAGTGTTGACATAGAGGGGAGTGTTAATTTATTTTCATTGTGTCCCCTAGGTTATATCTGTGGCCGGAAATGCCTTGTATGTGAAAAAAAACTTATTCCCAAAGCACTTTTGAATTTATTTCCTCAGCATATTAGGTCATATCATAGATTATTATGGCCATTATTTGAACAGTGAAAATAATAATAAGAGTGTTTTTTAACTTTAATGTCACTAATGCTGATTATTCAATGATTCATTTGAGTTTAAATATTTAAAATACTTTCACAGCAAAAATTATATATGCGATTAATTTAGATTAATTAATCACAGAGTATGTAATTAATTCGATTACATTTTTTAATCGATTCACAGCCCTAATATATATACAACATTTCTGTCAGGATCTGGCCTGGTGGCCATTCTGTGTATTGTTCTCTGTCATGCGCTCTGTATTTACCTCGGCAAGGCTTCTTCTTAGCATATGGAAAACACACAATGGAACAGACTAGCTAGTGTGCAGGATCATGTGCGCACAGGATTGTGGGTGTTCCAAGCACACAGAGCATACACGCATGCATCCTTGGAAATCTCAGAATGAAGGACTCAGTACTTGATAGAATTTTAAAGCACCCTTGACATTGAAACAGTGCTTGGCGAGATTCGATGATGTAACGTCCTTAAAAAAAGGACCCAAGGGGCCCCAGCTGTGGCGCAACTGGCTGGGGCACCTGCACCGTGCGCTGGCGACCTGGGTTCGGTTCCCGCCCCCTGGTCCTTTCCGGATCCCACCCTGACTCTCTCTCCCACTCACTTCCTGTCACTCTCCACTATCCTGTCGCATTAAAGGCATAAAAGCCCCAAAAAATATACTTTTAAAAAAAAGGACCCACCCTTTGAAGGACCCATCCTTGACCTTGAGAAACGGCCGCTGTCTTTCTGTTCATTGGTCTGTGTATTTCTACCCCCATGTGTCTCTTTGTCGGATCGTCTCTGTGTGTCGTCCTGTTGAAGTTCTGTATGTAAGTTTGTAGTTTAAAGTTTAGGAATAAAGTCTGTCTGTCTGTAATACTGCCTCGAAGAGTCTTGCACTTGGGTCCTATCTTCAGAATCCTGACAATTTCAGACATGCTTTGGGGTTACAATAATGGCTTTTTTAGAATTGATGGTGTCTATTTCTCACTAACCTTCACGAAATCCAAGCTTAAAAAAGGCAAACAAATGACGTTAATCAGCCTAATGGGGGCAGTAATCACATTGTGAAGACAAAGTTCCCAGATGGTCGAATGTGTCTATGCAGACACAAACACACACACACACAGCAGGAGAGACCTATAGACTATGGAGAGGTTTCTTTATTATAATCACAGACAAATAAAGTTCTAGTACAAAGTACAACCCCAGGGTTTTGTAGGTCTTAATAAGTAAAAACGAATGATTAGTAACCTTTAATGTAAGGCCACAAAAGCATATTTAATATTGGTATCCCCTCCCCAACAAAGATTGAAAATATTATGAAATACTACCATTGTTGTCAGTGAAGCCAGTATTTGAAAAAAAAAAAACATGTTTCCTTAGTCTCTGATGGCATATTATGGTAATTTTATGATCCATTACAAGTCTTACATATAGCACCTTTAAAGAGCAAATGTCAGGTTAACACATTGTTTCATTAATGTTAAGTAATGTGTAGATAAATCAGAGGAGATGCACGCATTTTTTTAAATTATTACTCTAAATGCACTACGACAACATTTACAGCCATTTCTGTCAAGATCACATTTTAACAGACAACTGAGTGATTAAATTATAAAATTAGTTCAATTAAAAAAAATCTCCTGCACACTGGAATACTTATTAAGATTATTACAAAATACAAAACCCCAACATATTTTCATATACTTATATATTTACATTTAATATTCATGTACTCTCTTGGAACTCTCTCATTTGTGTTTTGAACTGTTGGCTATACATGTTATCGTAGAAATGGCTGTAAATATTGTCGTAGTGCATTTAGAGTAATGATTTAAAAAATATTTATTATACGGCTCTTCACAATGCAAGTAGAAGGAACGCTCCATTGACTTCAAATGGGATTTCCCAAAGTTCTACCGGTCATTATTTTCGTCTAAGGACCTCTAAATAATGACCGCTGTCAATGGCAACGGATTTTCACTCAAAAGTGAAGGCAGACGGTTGATCAGCTGTGTTCTAAAGAACGTTTGATTCAAGTTCAGCATGTGTTGCGAACTATTTGTTTCGAAACGGTAACAAATAAATGTAGGAAAGAGACATATCGTGGAGTTAATTTTTTCGTTTTGGCAGGTAGCCGTATAATGAGCGGGGTAATGTATAGAACTCCGGTCATTATTGGGAAAATAAGTCCCTTCAGGGGGAAGCAAGACCCCTCTGCTGGCGCATCTGGTTCACCCTGTCGGGACTTATTTTCCCAATAATGACTGGCATTCTATACATTATCCCTTACGTGTATCTTCAGTAATTTGTCCACACATTAATTAATATGAATAAAAAAAATGTAACCTGACATTTGCCCTTTAAGGACTTTTTACACTGCCATACCAGACAAAAATACAAAGAATATGGATTAAAACGAGTGTCTTCAGAAAACCAGATACATTTACAGAATAAATCCTAGAAAATTCTATCCAGGCAGTGAAGTCTGTATCAGTTGACCTCTTTTAGTTTCACAACTATTGTGATATATAGAGTTGATAGAACTACAATACCATACCATTACAATCTTTACAGCAAGAAAACAACAAATAAATAACAATGACAAAAGCATTAATTGGTAGAAATAGCATTATAGTACAAGTATTTGCATCCTTAAGACCTACCAAACCTATACTGTATGTTATACAGATATTGATTGGTTGTTGATATTAACTGTAACATTAACCTAATCTGTTTTTACATTATTTAAATATTGCATTTAATATATTATTAAGTAATTAAAACTCTACATTGAGAATAGTCAGGAGAATGTACTGTATTGTCAATCTACAAAAGTAGCAACTGAATTAATAACTGTAAATGCTATTTTGCAGTTTCTCTCAGCTTTTCTGCACGTCATGTTTCTTCACTGATTGAGAATACATCTGAGAGGTTGGATTGGTATCCTGACGTGGCCTGAGAGTAGTTGAGGGTAGGGGGATCTTCCTTTTCAATCTTCATTGTAGACAGCCAGGCCAGCACCTCCTTAAACTTGCCCTTGGGTCTGGGTCTCGGACTAGGTTCTGATAATGTCCTGTTACTTCCACTCACTGCACAATAACAAAGAAAGATGTGAGAAACTAGCCAATGTTCTGTAAGACAGCACTTTCACAAAATGAAAAATGAAAAGTGTTAGCTTCAGTATATTTATATGATATCAGGTTCAGTTCAGTACTGAATATTCTGTACGTAAATTGTAAAATAAGTAACATTATAAGCTAATATAAAATACATGGCATAGTCTACATGGCCTACATTAACTCAACTCTACTCTACATGACGTACATTCACTCAACTCCTACAATATTACACAAATACAAACAAAGATGTAGGACTTACTGCTTGGCCATAAGTAATCAATACTGGTCCTCATCTTGGAATCCAGGCCATTCAGGTCTGTCTCCATGCTGTTTATTTTCTCACAGATCTTCTTCTCCACCTTCTCAGTCCTCTTGCTCTGCTTGATAAGTGAGACTACATTCCTGGATTTCTTCCAACCATCTTGTTCTGTAAATAAACAGTTTAGAAACAGGAAATGATCATATGAACCTGGGCAATTGGACCCAAGACACTGATTGTGATTCAGAAGACACCTACTTGCAGGTTTGGGTAGGACGTTCATGTCAGGTGTGTGAGGTCCAGATCCTTGTCGTCCTCTCAGATCCGTCAGCAGTTCAGACAGGTAACCCTTGAACTCTGCCATCATCTCTGCCTCTCGTATCCTCCATTTTTCCTCCAGACAGACACTAATTTCTCTCTTCTCAAACTTCTCCTCTACCCTCTGGTTGATCTCAGTCATGTTCGGTATGTAGTGCTTGCCTTCGTTAATGGCCACCATCTCCTCAATCTTCTTCAGCAGCTCAGGGACCTGGTTGCTTTCACTTTTGTTCTTGTTGTTGAGGACGTGGTACCTGTTGCCACATCTTTCCACCAGCTTCTGCAGGGCGGGGCCCTCCATCATGATGTGCTCCTCAATTGTCTGGTCCCCAAGCTGGTCACCATAGGTAAACAACACCACAGTATATTTCCAAACGTCCTCGCCAAACAAGACCATGTGGTCCTCTAGCGCCCTCTGCTGTTGAGGTGTGAAAGCCATGTCTACGGGCAGGATGAGCAGAAAAGCATGAGATCCAGGGCAGAGTGTGAGGCCTCGGACAATCTCTTTATCCTGCTCTATAGTGCAACTGTCTCTATATTTGCTCCAGCCGAGGGTGTCCACCACAACAATCTTCTTGCCAGCCACGTCTGCTGTGGCATGGTTGGACATGGTGTTGAAACAGGTGGGCAGGCGACCCTGACCGAGGATTGTGTTTCCAGAGGCGGTCTTTCCAACAGTCTTCTGCCCCAGCAAAACCACACGGATCTCACTCAGTGGTGTTCGCGTTACTGTTGGATATTTTGGAAATAAATTAAGTATTATAAAACAGTTCATGCCACACAGTCTTATTGGCTGAAAATTGTGCTAATGCAACTACCTAACTGTGCGATATACAACTACCTTTACATAATGTTATTTTCCTGCATAGGAACAATTTTTAAATAAAAACAGACCAATTGTTGTGCAATTCCTATTTAGGAGTAGTATGCTGTATTAAAACTAGTATTTGTCAGGCTGCACCTTTTTCTCTCTGTATTCTGATGTCTTCAGTTATCTTCCTGCTGCTCTTCATCACAAGGCTCTGTTTCTCCTTGATGACCTTAAACATATTCTCATCACATCTAAAAAAGTCCTGACGGTTCACAGCGACAAGCTCCTTCATCTTCTCAAGCAGTTCTGTGACTTGGGTACCATCGTCCATGCTTCTGTTACGTAGAACATGGTAGCGGTTCCCACACTTGTTCACCAGAGCTGTAAGCGCTGCTCCTTCCACTTCGATGTGCTCCTCAATGGTTTCCTCCCTCAAACAGTCACCTCTGGAGAAAACCACAATCACATGTCTCCACAGATCTCCTCCTAGTAACTGAAGGTGGCTCTCCACTGCTTCGAGCTGCGTTTTAGTAAAGGACGCATCTGCATCAATGACCAACAGGAACACATGGGGCCATGGAGAGCAAAAGAAGACACTACGCATAATTTCTTGTTTAACACGCTCTGTGGTGTCCTTGACATTAAAGCTCCTCCACCAGCCAGGAGTGTCCACAACCTTTATAATGGTTTGGTCCATAGAGCCCTCGTACATCATTGAACTAGTTGTCCTCTTCCCAGACTCATGGACTTTCTCTCCCAGGATTGTGTTCAGAGTGGAGCTCTTTCCCACATTCCGACTTCCTAAAAGAACCACTCTAAGTTCTGTGATTGGTTGGTCTTCCTCAAATTCTAGAGAAGAGTGGTTAAAAAGAAAAGTGTAATTAAGCATGCAACACAATGAGTATTATCATCATTAATATTTCCATAGCCTCTCTAGATTTTTTTTTTTTCAGATAATACTAATTAGATCATACTTTTCAGTCCTTGCTTATGTAGCAGGCAGACCTTGTCTGCTTGCTTGCTCTTTCTTCCTGGTCTCTCCTGGCCCCTCTGCTAATGAGTGGGTGGAGCCAATCATTCAATTAGGCCCACCATGTGCTACTTTAGGAGCTCTACAGCAAGAGGCTCGGTAGGTTCCACTGTTTGTCCCTCGGCTGAGCACTGGGGTCTACCGGCCATCAGGTATGTTGCTGCCCTAATGCTGTAGACTAAAATGTGCTTGGTTTAGCTAAACTCCATTTCTCTGTAGCCCTAGATGGATGGATATGCTATCCTCATCTGCTGTCAGTGGAAAATTGCCATAGAGAAGAATATGGGTATGTATAGCTCTAAAATAAATTGATGTTTGGGGAAATGGTGTCAGGTTTGATGTATTTTGTTTGTCTTCCAGGTAGCACTGCTTTTCCATCCGCGTTGCCCTCAGCGTAGGTCGTGCTGCTGTCTTGTCTGTCTTAGTTTTGTTTGGTTTCTGTTTAGCTTTGCTCGCACTTGGCAACTGCTTGCATTGTACTTGTACCCTTCTGTTTTACTTTACTTTATTATCTTAGTTATACAGTGTGTGTTTTGCATAGTCTGGGAGCAACAACTTTTAACTATTTGTTAATTTGGCAGGCAGGGTTCTCGCTGGCGGGAGGCTAGTCCGTTACCTAGTGGTGGTGCAGTAAAGATGCACATTTTGGTGTGGTCTGCGGTGTCATGATTTGATCTTTCTTGCTGTGCGTGTGCATGTGTGTGGGCTCTAGGGCACGTTATCAGTAGTCTGCCTCCCCCCAGGTAAGCCTCTGCCTTGCTCATCCTGCTCCATCGTGCCTCCCCTATGGAGCCTGTGCTAGTTGTGATCATTTTTAATAAACAAAGGTGCAACAAGAAAACATAATAAATATTTTTGTACTTTCCTAACCCAGACTAGTCTTTATGTCTTTTTGCAGCTCTCCCCCCTTCCTTTTCCCTGGTTTTAGTTAAATAAACTTGGTCATGTTTCCACTGGAATTCACGTCTCTGCCTCGTGTATACGAACCTGTGTGCTATGGTGCAATAGTGTGTGCTCTTAACTCATTCCCTGGGTGCTAGGCCCAGGGTGGCGTAGTCTGGCTAAAGTGATTGGCATTTAGTGCCGCTTTCCCTCTTCGAAAACCTTGCCCTGCTACACTTATCTCATCTTGTTCACAAATAACACTTTTATTTAAGTAGTATATATACTCTTTTGATCCCGTGAGGGAAATTTGGTCTCTGCATTTATCCCAATCCGTGAATTAGTGAAACACACTCAGGACACAGTGTACACACAGTGAGGTGAAGCACACACAAATCCCGGTGCAGTGAGCTGCCTGCATCAACAGCGGCGCTCGGGGAGCAGTGAGGGGTTAGGTGCCTTGCTCAAGGGCACTTCAGCCGTGCCTACTGGTCTGGGTTCGAACCGGCAACCCTCCGGTTACAGGTCCAAAGTGCTAACCAGTAGGCCACGGCTGCCCCCAAACCATACTTTTTAACAATACTTTTCAGTTTGCACATCACAAATCATTGAGAGAACATACCTCTCAGAAGCTGTCTTTGCGTCTCTCTTATTCTGTCGGTCTCCATCTTCCTCTGTGATGCCCTCTCTGCTGCCAGTTTCCTCTTCTCAGTAATGGCCTCCATGATCTTCTCATCTGCCTTGTAGAAACCACCAGCATTCATCTTCACAAGTTCCTCAATCTTGCTGAGTAGCTCTGGCACCTGATCAGTGTTGTTCTTGCTGTTCTTGTTGACAAACACCTGGAACCTGTATTCACACTTCTCTAGAACCTTCTTGAGAGCCTCCCCTTCACTCTCAATATGATCATCAATCGTGGTCTTCTTATCCAGGTAGTCCCAACAGGTGAAGACCACCACCACATGTCTCCACACATGAGCTCCTAGGAGACTCAGGTACTCTTGGACATATTGCCCCTGCTCTTTGTTGAAGGCCATGTCCATAGGAATGACCAGTAGAAAGACATGAGGCCCAGGAAGACACTTGGTGAGACTGAGTTTAAAGTTCTGCTTGCAGGCCTCCGAGGTCTCCATGATGGAGAAATAATTCCAGCCAGGCACGTCCACAACAGTGAGATGGTGTCCATATGTGGTGCCACTCCTGACCTCGCACTGCAGGGTCCTGGCTCTGCCGCACTCGAACCTCGGACCCCCCATGATGGTGTTCCCTGTCGAGCTCTTCCCAGACCAGCGGGCCCCTATGATCACAACCCTCAGTTCTGTCCCCATTGCCGCACACTCTCCTGCTGAGAAAAAAATATATGAAATGTGTAATTAGGACTGTGGTTCCTCTTAGTTCCAAGACATAGTTCCAGGTGTGAACACTTTAGTTTCAGTAATGTGTTAACATGATTGTATCTTTTGATTCTCTATCTGTCTAAGAGTTGTCTCCCAGGCCACTCACTCTCCTGCTGATAAAATCAGTGTTAAAATAGATGGTTATACTATTAATAATTTTCAGGTGATGAAGAATTGTTTCAAGTATGAGAGGAACAAAACGTGTCACAGAGACTGAGGTTAAATTACATTGAGTCATGTCAGGCATGAGATTGTATGTTTTGATGATACTGTAAGCTTCATTCCTTATTGATGTGTCAATTTCCACCGGAAAAATAAGAGGGTTTAGTAATACAAATAACATAATAATATCAGTAATACAAATAACATAACTAGATGTACCGCAGAGCGGTACAAAATATGACCGCCGCCCAGTCCAGCACATTTTTTCCACAAAAAGAAATCACGCTGAAAGGCCTATATGATTCTAACTGTCTCACTAAATTGCATTATCCACACTCAATTCTCACTGGTATCTGCTAGACAACAAGTACCAAAACATGATTAGTTCATAGATTTCACATGTAAAATTCATTTTATACAACCCCACCTCCATCTTGCCTGTTCATAATTATGAGAAATTCTTGATTGTTTGTGTTATGTTTATGTTATGTGTGTGGGTGTGTGTGTGTGTGTGAGTGTGTGTGTGTGTGTGTGTGTGTGTGTGCGTGCCTGCGTATGTGCCTGTGCATGGAAGCGTACATATGTCTACTGTGTGAGTATGTGTCATGATTACTGTGAATGTGTGTGTGTGTGTATCTGTTTGTGCACATGTGTGCACATGAACTGGGTTAACATGACCCCTGGAGGCAAATATACGGAAAAAATTGTCATTCTAGGCCCTACAGTTCTCAAGATATTCACAGAGAACTGTGTCTGGCCTACCCTCCTTTCGGGGGTCCAGTCCAGCGGGGGGGCTACAGATCAAAACGAAAAATGACAGTTCCATGCTATCCATGTGGGGGTACATGCCCACCAAGTTTTGTGTACCCCGGTCTTTCAGTGTCCCGGGAATCCTTGTTGGTGTACGTCACTAAATGTACACATAAATTGTTTTATTGTAAGGCCCCCCATGAACGAAAGTACACAAAACTTGGCATGCATTCGGAGGGTGTCATAATGATCCTACACTTTCAATTTCGTGCAGTTTTGACCATGTCAGCCAGAGATATTGTGATGAAAACACCTAATTTTTTGCTTTTTAATTTTTAACTAGGTGGCGCTATACATGAAATAAGTGGTAATGGGATGGGTTGACATGGCCCCTTGAGATCAACATACAAAAAAAAGGTGGACCTCCTAGGCCCTACGGTTCTCGAGATATTCACAGAAAACTGTCTCCGGCCACCTACAGGCCAGTTGGTGTATAGTAACATAAATTAATTTATTGTGTGGCCCCCCATGAACGGAATTCCACGAAACTTGGCGTGCATTCAGAGGGTGTCATAATGATCCTACACTTCCAATTTCGTGCAGTTTTGACTATGTTAGGTCACAGATACCTGCGATTACAACACCTCATTTTTACTTTTTTGTGTTTAACTAGGTGGCGCTATACATGAAATGAGTGGTTATGGAATGGGTTGACATGGCCCCTTGAGATCAACATACAAAAAAAAAATGGTCCTCCTAAACCTTACGGTTCTCGAGATATTCACAGAAAACTGTGTCTGCCCTACCCTCCTTTCGGGGGGTGCAGTCCAGCGGGGGGGCTACAGATCAAAACGAAAAATGATGGTTCCATGCTATCCATATGGGGTTACATGCCCACCAAGTTTCGTCTACCCCGGTCTTTCAGTGTCCCGGGAATCATTGACAGAAATTTGGACATGCGAAAAAGAAAAAAAAAAAAAAAAAAAAAATCTGACTAAACCTATATGACCGCCGCTTCGCTGCGCGGCGGTCATAATAATATCAGTAATACAAATAACATCATAATATCAGTCTCAAATAACATAATAATATCAGTCTCAAATAACATAATAATATCAGTCTCAAATAACATAATAATATCAGCATAATAATATCAGTCTCAAATAGCATAATAATATCAGTCTCAAATAACATAATAATATCAGATAACATAATAATATCAGTCTCAAATAACATAATACTATCAGTCTCAAATAACATAATAATATCAGTCTCAAATAGCATAATAATATCAAATAGCATAATAATATCAAATAGCATAATAATATCAGCATAATAATATCAGTCTCAAACATTCGTGTTCAGTTTTACGTTTCAGCACACTGGCTGTTGAAGTATTGGCACTTTTACAAATATTGCTTTTGAAATACAGAATAAGAAAATACAGTAACTTCAACATTCGGTTCCTGTTGGACTTCCCATGCAGTTTCAGTCACATACTGATATTTCCATACTTCCACCTCTGGGAAATAACCTTCTATGTGTCATGACTTTACCCTTAAGTCAACAAACCTGAGATGATATTGTGTTGTGCCTGGAATATTTGAAAGGATATCCAGTTTGAGTCAGATATGAGTCTACACTTATAGTTGTAAAAGCTCAAGACTAATCACTATCTAATGATAAGTAATCTTGTGATCGGCATTTGGTCAAAACCCTTGCTTTCTTGATATATTTTCACCATATATTTGAGCGATTTTACATCCAGTCACAGATTGCAATGCAATTACTTCAGTCAAATGTATTATTCTTCAGTTATACTAAAGAAAAGATGTTAAAATCCTTGTGCAATTGGTTGATCAACAACTAAGCCTGGACTATGACACAGAATACAACAGCAATGCACAACTGGTGAGACAGCCACAACATGGAACAGGAAAATCTGTTTATCATTCAACAATTTCTTATTAGCATATGCCTATACTGCTTTGAATATACTTGCTGAAGCAATGAGAAGCTTGCTAGAAAGACATGTTTTTGTAATCATTCAAATGCCTGGCTTGTTTTGTAACTTCAAAGCAGCATATTCTTATTTCACAGACGCCTGACGCCTTACTTTTGAGCTAATACACTTGTTCCTTTATGATTAATGTGGGTATATTTTAATCTTTGAAGTGCCATCCATGTTTTTTTCCACATTACGACTGTAAAGCACATGAATGCTCGCAGTTGGAAGAATGACACCATCATTGGAAACGTTCTCATTATTCCTGAGCCCCATGAACGCACCATTATTTTTGCAACACATCACAGCACAATCCAACACAATAACCCACAAGGAGTGTCCGTGGTTGGCGCCTTTTAAACCTATGAATCAGATTTCAAAGCAGTCAGGTGGGTATGTGTCAATTGAAAAAAAGAGAAAACCGGCTCTCTTTTTGATACGCCTCAAAACTTTGGGATGTGGGGCAGCCTGTGGCCTACTGGTTAGCGCTTACCGGAGGGTTGCAGGTTCCGACCAGTAGGCACGGCTGAAGTGTCCTTGAGCAAGGCACCTAACTCCTCACTGCTCCCCGAGCACCGCTGTTCAGCTCACTGCGCCGGGATTAGTGTGTGCTTCACTGTGTTCACTGTGTGCTGAATGTGTTTCACTAATTCACGGATTAGGATAAATGCAAAGACCAAATTTCCCTCACGGGATCAAAAGAGCATTTATACTTGCAGATTACTTACTTACTTATCACAACAAAATAGTACAAATGTACTGAAATAAAACTGTACTGAACTACATTGTAATCAAATCCAAACATTTTAAGCCCAAAACATTAGCCTTGTTGACACCAGACCCTTCTAAGTTGAGAGTGGGTCTGGAAAAGGTTAATTGACTTACAACTTCCAGCAGGGGTGTAACTAGCAGTGAAATTAAACTTAAATTGGGGCATTTAACTCTTACCAAATAGTTTGTGCAGCAATCTTGCAAACAAAGGTGTTAAACACAATTGTTTACTCAATTCCAAAAAAATACATGTCCATGCCGGATTAGCGATTGTATTTGCCCGTGTTTCAGGGACATTGGAAATGGGCTTCAATGGCCTCTTGGCCAGACTGACATGCAGAGTAAATCCCAAATTTACCAAAGTTTTGTATGGGTATCCCAGACTACCAAAACATGGAAGTGAATCACAACTACTGTATGTTCCAATCCAATGTTTTTCCTGATGAGATTGATAACTCACCCAGCTCTGGTGTCTATGTGGTGATTCCGCTCTTGGACTCTCATAGGCTGTCAGGGTTCCTTTTCACCCTCCAGGCTCAGCGGTAGTGGTTGGCCACACTGCTCCAGACGAATGAAAATTCAAATCCCCCTCTTGTATGTCTGTTGCAAGTACACATACTGTTACTGTTGTATTACCTACTTACTTCAAAATGCATTGTGAGAGATTGTTTGTCCTGCAATTGTGTCCTGTTCAGTGTTTTGTGAAAAGGCGTCTGTGCTTGTGTCCCAAGTGTATTGTTTTTTTAGTTCAGCAAACTGGTTGAACCTGTTGGGATCTTTACGAGAACTGATACTGATAAGTATATGTTTTTCTTCCCAGTGTAGTGCAGACTGCTCCACCAAAACTGTCTGCCCTTTTGTAGTTAATTCCTCTACACCAAGAAAAGCTATAAATCATGGAGGTAATTTCATACATCAAATATAGACCTACTAAATGAATAAATTTAGTATTCATATGGGAGGTGTATACACATTGCACAGAGTATTTCTTAGGAGGGGGTTGAACTTGTCAAAGTATTCTGAGGAGATTATGTGCCCTAGTCATATACTTCTTCTTACTCTGGTCTGACTTCATTCCACAATGTTAGTTTTCTCAGGGACAGCTCTGGACTGCCCTAGAATGCAGTTCTATATCATTTCTATCATCCAGACTGTTTCTGTAGCCTACAGTACCTACCTTCCTGAGGTTACAATTGCAAAACACACCATAAGCATCAACCTTACTATTCCACTCTCAATGCAGTTCTCACAAACAATCATGTGATATAAGATAAAATATACATTTGTCTATAACATAAAGTAACTGTGAAACTTATGGGGCAGCTGTGACCTACCGGTTAGGCTTCGGGCTTGGAACCGGAGGGTTGCCGGTTCGATCCCCGACCAGTAGGAACAGCTGAAGTGCCCTTGAGCAAGGCACCTAACCCCTCACTGCTCCCAGAACGCCGCTGTAGCAGGCAGCTCACTGCGTCGGGATTAGTGTGTGCTTCACCTCACTGTGTGTACACTGTGTGATGAGTTTGTTTCACTAATTCACGGATTGGGATAAATGCAGAGACCAAATTTCCCTCACGGGATCAAAAGAGTACATTATACTTAAATTAACTGCTAACGTCCTAGGACTACTGCACCTTCATGCTTTGTGCTTGCAATGCATCAGGAAAAGGGCGTTCACTTAAAGTTGCAGTCAGCGATTGCACAGGAAGTCATGTTTGTTTATGTTTATGTTTGCATTTAAAATTATTAGCAGATGCTTTTGTCCAAAACAACATATATTATATTTTAACCAAGGACCAAATGACACCAGAGAGGTAGCTCATCACTCCCTTCAGCGTTCCGAGAAACTCCACACAGGGTTTAGTTTTTGTTTGGATGACAGGCTGCCCCCACTTTGTGTACGTTGTACTCACGCAATGGGCAGCTAGCGGATCATTAAGAGATGATTATGAGCTCGTGTGTACAACCGATGATTTTATCTTTAAACATTATCTCACTTTCTACCTGCAACCCAAGATACTTAAAATGGTATATTGCCATGCATTTTCCATGTTCATGCACTATGTTACAGTCCTTGTATGTTACTTGTTAGTAACATAATATTCTTTTTTTGTAGGCAAGCCCCATGACCTAATTAAGTTAAAAATATACCTCTTTGAAAGATATTCTTTGTTCCTTTGTTAATAAATGCACTGGTATTTCACTATAAAGGAAGTGTTCTGTGCTATTTATGGGAAGGATACAGGACACAAGGAAACACATTAACATTTTCTCTGAAGAGGGTGAGCTGCCAAACTTGTTTGATCTGAACATTTAATTGAATATACAACTGGATTATGTTGTCCTCAAAGGAGAGACCTGTATTTGTTGAGCCATTAAAGCCTCTTTTAAAAACATAAAAACATTTGTTCTTGTTGACCCCCTGAAATCTTTCCCTAATTACATCAGGATTGGGCTGTTTTCCATTCAGCACCAGACCTGCCTCTGAAGACAGACAGCACGTCCCGATGCCTGCCATTGATCAGTCACTGTTAAAGGCTAGAGGGATGTGACTACACCACAGGTCAAACAGCACTTTCTTTATCCTCAGTCAAATACTTGCTTCTGCTGTGGATGTATACTCTCCATCAAGCAAGCTGCAGGCAAATCCTGGCTAATTTCCATGAGTTCTGTTCCATTACTGTGCCTTACAGGAATCCCAGCTCGGCAACCATGATAATTCATGCCACTGAACTACTGTAGCTCTGCAGCAGGCTGACTGTCAAGGTTAATTAAGTGGTTTCAAAGAATTTCCATCACACGGAAACAGAATATCAAAAGATGGTTCCGTCAACCTGTCTTTTCATATTCTCATCACCTTAAGTAGGCCTCAATAATCGAAGTTGAAACAAATTCTTATCGCAACTAAAAAAAGTCCTGATGGTTCACAGCAACAAGCTCTGTAATTTTCTCAAGTACAACAACATACACTACAGTGACCCCCTCCACACCTTTTCTCCTAGCCGCCTCAGATGGCTCATTACTGCTTCATGATGAAGTTCAGTAAAGGGCTCAATGACCAACAGCAACAGGTGTGTGTGTGTGAGAGAGAGAGTGTATAGCAGGGCTATTCAATTACAAATTAATTTGGGCCACATTTTAAAACCATAGACTTGAGCCGGGCCACACATTTTCGGCGACCAGAAAGCAGGAGGTAATTATTCAAACCAACACAAAATCGTGTAATGTCTAGCAAGCAATGTTTATTATTTGATTGACCTTTCAACTTGGCAACAATGAATAATGTCACTTCAACAAAAAAATAGTTAACCAACCAATTGAGGTAGCCTAGTAGCAATACTTTTTTTTACACTTTTTAACAAACCGAAGAAAAAAATTACCCTGGTATATATCAAAGTGCATAAAAACAGAGCCTACAAGAGGCCTAACATTTGCATTTGAACCTAATGCACTCATTGCAAATCAAACACATTGGCTTTAAGTTTGCAGCGGATGGTAAAATAACGTTGGGTTGAATCGACGGTTTTCATGTAATTTTAGGTTCTGGGGTTGAAAGAGACATTTTATTTTAGGCACAAACTGCAAACACCAACTCAGAACCAGGCTCTGCTCTGAACTATGCGCAGCATTATGGGTCGTTGCCAGGCGACGCGCAGAGCTTTGGGGCTTTCCCAAACTAGCTTCTTGGCCCTCCCTTATTCATTTCGCCTCGCGTTTGCCCATAGCCAGAATACATGAATCCAGTGGAAGTGAGTAGGGCTAGATCGAAGTAACTAGCTTCGGAAAGGGCCCTCGCCTGTCCGTAGGATTTTCAGTGCGTAGCGAAGCCTCTGATCGTGAACGGTGTTTTGCTTTTCTGTCTGGACCATCGGCTGGGCCACTCGGAGGCTGCGTCTGGGCCGCATGCGGCCCGCGGGCCGCTAATTGAATAGGCCTGGTGTATAGCCAGAGTGGCCGTGCAGGTGTGTGTTGCTGTGGAGGTGTGCTCCTCTGTAGCGTGTGTGTGTTTGTGTGTGTAAGTCTACGTAAAGCTCACCTGGTAGCTGTGCAGGTGGCTGCACTGCCAGAGCTGCCTGGTCTCTGCCACAGGAGGTGGTTCAGGCCATGGGATGTGCGGCAGCCTGATCCATCATGTCATGAAGCTCCCGGAGGTGTGTGTTAGGCCTTACACAAGTGCAATCGCGAGCGCACGCACACACACACACACACACACACACACACACACACACACACACACACACACACACACACACACACACACACGCACACACACGCACACACACGCACACACACACACGCACACACACACGCACAACTATCTGTTTTCTGCTTACTCACCAAGCTCTAGGTTTGACTTTGCTAATCCTGCTCTGGCTTTGCATTCTCCTCAGTGCTCACCAGTCTCAACAGGACATACTAAAACATATAACATACTGAAACACAAATAACATACTGAAACACAAATAACATACTGAAACACAAATAACATACTGAAACCCAAACGCTTGTTGAGATCTAAAGTGATTTCTCTTTCACCAGGCCTTCATCAGGCATATCGCACAAAGGTCTTTTTGTGTAATACACAGGTGTAGGCTACAGGATTCTGTTTGTATAAGACACAGGTGTAGGTTACAGGATTCTGTTGTGGCATGCTGATCTGTCTGCACAGCAGTTAAACTTCAAGTATGCTGCTCCACCACATAATTGACATTCATTTATTTAGCAGACGCTTTTATCCAAAGTGACTTACATAATATCAAGTGTATTACAAGGGCCATTGTCCCCAGAGCAACTCGGGGTTAAGTGCCTTGCTCAAGGGCACAACGGTGGAAGTCGGGTATTGAACCCACAACTTGTCAGAATGCCATGTGTTATGGGGAGTATAGAGTTCAAGGTGAAACTGGATTTAAAGGGACACCAGGCAACGTTTTCGTGTTAATTAATCATCTTCGTAAGTCGGTATATGGTTAAATGACTCATTACAGGGCAAATGAAGGCTCTCTTGCCCGCCCCTACTGCCTGTAGGAAGAATATGCCACTTGCAAGTTCGGTGTATCCTACCCGCCGACCTTCAGTTTCACAAAGTCTCAGATATAGCGAGAAGCAGGATCAGTTTACATCCTGCATCCCCAGCACAGAGGCAGGCTAACGAAATGCTAGCGATTGTTGCAAACGTGTGTATAATGGCAGAGCCAGCGAAGAAGCAGCGAAAACCCTTGACGGAAGATGCAAAGAAAAGGAAAAGAGCTTCAGACCGAGCGAGGGCTCGCACACGTATCGACACGTATCGACACATACAGACGGTAGGGGGAGCTTCATAGAGAAAAAGCGTCAGGCTTGCCTGGTATCCCTTTAAAACAAACAAACATACCTTGGAAGTTATCACTATACAATCCAACCCCTTAAATTTAATGCAAAGTCTATGCCCACAATACTAGGGGTTAGAAAATATTCCCAATCGTGAGTACCCAGGCTCTCTTCTCAAAGAGAAAAGAAGCGAGTAAGTCTGGTGAAACCAGGCTATAAACTTATAAGCTTGTCACATACTGACACCATCTTTGAATGCATGCCACCATTCCATTCATTTCCCCCTTTCTATATAGATCTCTCTAGGGCTCTGGTTTAAACCGTGTTTTATGTTGCTGTCTGGGAATTATAACTTTCATAGACATTTTCCGAGGTATGAACACAATGACGGCATAGTGCACAGCACACAAGAATACTAAAACTCAGGAAAGAGATGAGGTGCCACCAGGTGGTTAATAAGGGGACTGCACATTGAGGTATATCTTGGGTCAAGCCTCTTGCAGACAACAGAGAGAATGGAGTGGCAGTAGAGATGTGTTTTTATTCAATATGCAATACAATGAAACACAATTGAGATTGTCATTTCATAGTGCAAAGGTGTAACATAATGGTTATGGTATTAGCACAGCATATAGAGTGTATGTATTTTTGCACTGTGATAAAAATATGACAATTTTACAGTAACTATGTTGGTATAAAATAACGGAAATAGGTGGAAATTATAGGAGCAAATTAAGAGAAAAGGCCAAGAAAATTAACATTAAACGGAACATAGTCTAGGCCTCATAGGTTTAACACAACTGGGTCTTTGGCAGGGCTCTGATGTTGTTCTGTCACTTCCATTCACTGCAGAACAAAGAAAGAAATATGTAATTAAAACAATTTTAAATCAGATTTAGTTTTTCACAGCAGTTCTCTTTCATTTCATTCCACATTAGCTGCGCTACAAGCCTTTAGAGTTGTTGCGTCTCGAGGTTGCTTGGCAACCATTTTGATAGAAGACAAATATTTCTTGGCGGATAAATCGTAAAATTTCTCGTTGCTGTGCATTTATTTTATGAAATCTTGTCAGGTAGAAAAGCAATAAGCCACTCCAGTCCAGTTTCCACTGATTTCAGAACAGCTAAGGAGAGTTGTTAGGCCCGACGCACAGTGGAATGAAACTTAGACACATAGTAAACCTAAGATAGGCCACTTGAGATGCATAGCAAGCTAATATAATAATAGCACATGGAATTGAGCTACTCAACTATAACTACATTATGTACTGTATGACACAAATGCAAACAAAAATGTAGCACTTACTGTTCGGCAAAAATAAATCCAAACTGGCATTCAAATTGGAACCAGGAAAATTGGATTTCTGCAGTTCTGTCTATATTTTCTCACAGATTTTCTTCTTCACCTCAATCTTCTCACTCCTGGCTTTTCTCCAAAACATTTGTTCTGTAAATAAACAGATTAGAGACATGAAATGAACAGCTGGAACTAACCTACTGGGACTAAGCTCAGGGGTCAAGAGGCACCCAACTTAAACAAAAAGCACTGCAGAGGGTGGTGAAAACTGCCCAACGCATCACCGGTTCCTCACTCCCTTCATCCAGGGCAAGCGATGCTTGTGTAAGACGTGCAGCATCATCAAAGACTGTTCTTACTTCAACCACAGACTGTTGTTCACCCCACTCACCTCTGGGAGGCGTTAGAGGTCTCTCCCCACCCGAACCAGCAGGTTCAGAGCCTGTCACCCTACTGAACTCTAGCTTTGCACCCCGGTGACAACCAACCAAGTAGGCCTACTGTACTTGTACTCTGCACAATGCCAATAAATTTGAATCTAATGTTGCCACAAAACCCTTTTCAATGCTCTTCTTAGGCCAAGTGTCACATGATAGGTCTACAGTCAGCAGTTTGATCATCTGTACAGTAACAGTGATGGCAGAAATAGCTTTACCTTTAATAGAAATAACTGAATTGCAATTTCAAGGTCTGTGCATTTTTTTATTTAGCATGTCATTCATGGTATGGTGTTGTCCCCTGCAGTTTAACTAGTGGCACATCATTAAGCCTGAACACATGGCACTTGCCTGTGACCTTTCATATGATTGTGATATTGGACACTTACTGGAGATGGAGGACACTTACCTGCAGGTTTGGGTTGGAGGCTCATGTCAGATGTGTTAAGTCCAGATGCTTTTCTCAGATCCATCAGCAGTCCAGACAGGTAATCTATGAACTCTTTGTAATTCTCTGCTTCTCGTGTCATCATTCAAACACCTGGCTTGTTTTGTAACTTCAAAGCAGTGCCGAAGCATTGGTTTGTACTGACATAAAACTGTAATGAACCACATTGTAATGAAATCCAAACATTTTAAGCCCAACACATGGCAGTAAATCACAGTAATGTTTTGTTCTAATCCATTTTTTGCCTGATGAGATAGACAACTCACCCAACTCTGGTGTCTACATGATGATTCTGCGTGTGGACTCTCTCGTAGGCTATGCCAGGGTTTGTGTTCAGCCTCCAGGCTCAGCGGTAGTGGTTGGCCACACTCCTCCAGACGAATGAAAATTCAAATCCCCTTCTTGTCTGTTGCAAGTACACATACTGTTACTACAACTCATATAACCTATTTACTTCAAAATGCATTGCGAGAGATTGTCCTGTAATTGTGTCCTGTTCAGTGTATTGTGAAAAGGCATCTGTGCTTGTGTCCCAGGTGTATTGTGTTGTGTTCAGCAAATTGGTTGAACCTGTTGGGATCTTGAGGAGATACTGATACTGTAAGTTTATGTTTTTCTTCTGGTTGTAACAATCAGCCCTTTAACGTTCTTTTTAAACAAATGTGTTACTTTAGCTGTTTAAATTGTTCAAGTGACAAAAATGGCAAATTCCCAAGTTCACATTAAAACTGTTGGACATGAAAGGCCACATGGACTACAAACTAACTACAACATGACGACAAAAGTGATGACGAGCCCCTAACTGGGCAACTCTGTTAGCAAAATCTAGCCCCAGTTTCCGACCTCTGACTCACACATTACGTAACGTGAATGACGCGGAATATGATGATGTTTTCACTGGGAAAAAGGTTTTTCCAAAGCCCATGAACGCTAGGTAACTCACCACTCACCAGCTAATCAAACAATAAATAGTCACCCGACATCCAATCAGAAAATAGCATTCGTTGTATCCGGGTAAAATTCCAAAATAGGTGATCCCCTCCCTGCAACCTTATAGCCTATCCATGTGCAAAGGAGAGCAGTCAAGCTGAAAGTGAAATAGCCAGATTAGTCTGAGCGAAATAGGGTTGAAGGTGGAAGTAAATACAGCAAAAGGATATTTGGTATCAATCGAACCGTAATTTCATGTAGATTAAGAATTTCAGGTGCCTACAGCGCAGATTTGTACCAGAAAAAAGATATACAGCTTTGAATGGACCATGGTATAATGATTATTGGGCCAAAAACGTATATTATAACATATAGATATTAGCTGATATCTCCCATACTGGTAAAAGGATCTTTACCAAACTTGGTGTACTTACTCACCATAAGTTCTTCATTAAAATTAGTAGGTGTTTAATGTCTTGGGGTCAAAGGTCAAGGTCACGTGAGGTCATACTTGACATGCAATGTTTGTTTTATACCTCTCAAGCAGATTGAAGGATCCTCATTAAACCCAACACAGTTAATTAAGCCTAAATTAACTGATAAGGCATTAAAGATCATGGGGTCACAGGTAAAGGTTAAAGGTCATGAGGCTATAGCTGGCTGAGGCATAGAATCAACTATCTGAATTGACATTAAAAAAGATTAAGACATTCATTAAAGCAAAACAAACTTTATTTTCTGTATAAAAACAGTTATTTCAACCTCCACATCTTATTTTAGTATTGTAGTAATAGCCTCTCTGAAATCAGGGGAAATCTAAATAATTTGCTGTTTTAAAAATGCAAACATCTGTGTGAATACCTGTTTTAAAATAACTGTTTTAGTTCATAAATGATATTGGAGTAAAAACAAAGTACTATTACATAACATTCAGTACATCAATAACAACATTGTAGTTCATTTAGACAATCTGAATAGCAGAAGTTGTAGATTAAATCCAAACCATTTCTGTCAAACTTCTGATAAACATTGTCATCTAGAGCTATTTCCTTTAACTTAAATTATAACGCCAGACAGTAGAAGGGGGTCACTTGTGCTTCAGCCTGGTTGGTGCTCACGGAACAGGACGCAGAAGTCAAAAAGGGAGATCCAAGGTCTAACAGAAGCCAAGGAGCAGGACCGGGGCACTCAATGCTTTAACGTGTTTTTATTTGTGCAAACTGACTAACATTTCGACGCCCATGCGTCTTCTTCAGAGTCAAAACGCCAGACAATCGATGTAAATGTCTATCTTGATAGAATAGTGTTACAAATAAAAACTACCCTTGCATCGCATTGCAATAGTTATACTTTGTTCCCTGAAGTTGGTAGTAGGCATATAAGCAACGGCAGCAGTGGACTGATATTACCTAGGATTGTACTATTATGGTGGGTTTTCAGGATGTGAAGGGATGTAATCATGGGTTTCATAAGGGTTTATACTATTGCATGGGTTTTCATGTTTTAGAAGAATGTAGTCATGAGTGTCATAAGTCTTAATGCCACTGCATTTGCTGTGAGCAGTGTGAGGTCAGGCCAGACCGACTGTCAGCGGAGTGGGGTGAGTGGAAAAGTACTGGGGCTACCAGGATGAGGACTGGACAGGACAGGGATGAGGAGGCCACTGTGCCTGTCTAGCTAGGAAAAGAATAAGATAAGAAGGCCTTATTTCACCAAACTGGAAGGAACCAGAAAAAGTTACACTATTTTACATATGTTATCTATGCATTACATAGGATGCATGATGGGAAGATGGTTTCCACCAATGTAAGCGACCCTGCTTGATACTAATTGGTGAAGGGTGTTGATGGAGATGGCGTGAGAGGGTGGCACTTCTCAAGGGCTGAGGAGTATAAAATATAGTGTATAACCATCCGTAGGGGAGATCTTGTCGGGGGCCCCAGCTGATGACATCTCCTCCCTATTGCTTTGATGGTTGGTCTGGACTTTGGTTGGGCTGTACTATCATTGCAATACGGTGAATAAAGATCAACAGTCTTCGGAAAATCTTCTATCTACATTGTCTCCTTCGGACGCCTTGTTCCAGAGTGCTAAATTACTAAATAGTCATGTGGTAATTGTTAATTGGACAATTGGATTTGGAAGTGGACATTTTCTAGCCTGGAAAATCCAGACCCTGGTAATCTCAAAAGATTAAGGGTCTGGCCACGAACAATGTAATGGCCCAACTCGAGTGGCGGCACCAAGCATGCATTTGAAAATCTCACTGCAAGCAATTGGATAACACTAGACCAATGTTTACTCTGAATGATTCCGGACTTCGACACAATTGGATAACACTATGACCAATGTTTACTGACCTCCAACGTTGAGGCGTTGTCGTCATCAATTTAGCTCGCCTCTGGCCCGCATATATCAGATACGCCGATTTGATTGGCTCCCCGGGATGCAAGGGGTAAAAGTAACGTGCATCATTGCTCATTCCATTGTGCTCTCGCGAGAACTCTGGATTTCCAGGGTAGACATTTTCCACGACAGTATCCTGATTGGAGTGCGCTTGTCTGTTTACTTTTCGACGCAGTACTACTAACCGCTGCTAAAAAACTAGTCCCTTAAAATGTTATGCGATCATTGAAATGCGTAGAATAATGTTAGAAATAAAATGATCAACACAGACATTTACATTGAGTCTGCCGTTATAATTTATTTGTCTGCCGTTATAATGTATTTGCCCGGGAGGACTGTGGAGTGGGTAAGACTGTTTTTAGTGGCAGGCTGACACATACTGATGACTTGCCCTAGCTTAGCACCTGCAAACTCTGCAACTATAAGGACTGGATCAAACGTGTTGAAAACGGTCTCCACTGATAAATATCACACATGCTAACTTGGAAATGAGGTCCTATGTCCAAAATCCTGAACCACCCCTTTAAAAATGTGTTGTTGCCTATAGCAATGCTATAGTAAATCAGCTTTTGCAAGCCAGTTCTACAAGATGACAGCTCACCTCCACATTGGCAGATAACACAAAGATCTGCGCATATGCCAGGTTCCTCTTCAAGTGCTGTCTCATCATCCATTGCAAATAACAGACATGCCACATTACTAACATCAAAACTGGAAGACAATGCTGTCTTCAGGGTCACAGAAATTACCAGGAGAAAGTGGACCACACCTTGCCCACGAAGGGAAAAATAGCAAGGCCCACAGTTAACAGTCATACTAACGTATGGAAAGTCACAACAGCACAGAAAGCTATAATTTACAGCTGGAAGTAGCACTGCTTGTACTGTGGAAAGGACTGCAAGGGCAATATTGAAAGAGATATTGGTCAGGTCATGACTATGTTAGTGGACGTATTTCACTGTTACTGTATGTAACTGCTAAGCACATTTGCCTAGTAATTGCAATCAGATTCTTGATTCTTATATACAAAGAAGGGGTATTAAACTCATTGTGCTGTAGATAGGGACTCCCCATGTCAAAAACAACCAAGTCTATGTTGTGCAACATATAAAAAAGAAATCACTATATTTACAGTAATTGAATTGAACATGACATGTTGATTAGCATGTCTCCACCGTCTATAACCTTGTATGTCAGGGGATAAAACTGACCTTAACCTTTGACCCCATGGCCCTGAGTCCCTAAGTTCATCTAACTTGTATAGACAATAAATGTACTAGAGTTAATGAAGATCGATCCAACAGTCTGCTTTGGAGATATGAACCAAATACTGCATGTGAGTTATTTGTGTGACCCCTTGTAACCTTGACCTTTGACCTCAAGACCTAAATTGTCTTGCCAGTTCTTTGACAACTTATAGTGGGAAAGTAGACCAAGTTTGATGAATATCTTTCAATTGGCTTAAGAGATATCAGCTATTATCAAGATGTACTTACATAAGTTTTTGGCCCAAAAATCATTGTGCCATGCTCCATTCAAAGCCCTATATATTTTTTTCGGTACAAATCTGCGCTGTAGGCACCACAAATTCTTAATCTACAGAAAATTATGATTCAAATGATACCAAATATGCTTTTGCTGTATTTACTTCCACCTTTGACCCTTTTCTAGGCTAATTCGCTCAGACTATTAGCTAAATTTAGAGACTCGTGACTTGACTTGGACTTGAGCACTGAATGACTCGAACTTGGACTCGGACTCGTGCATTCGCACTCGCGATGACTCGACTTTTTTTTGTAATAGGCTATATCATAAGGCTATAATTGTAGTATGTCATTAGGCTATAATTTGCTATATGATTTTAATATCTAAATTATTCGTAATACTAAATTTAGTTCAAGGGAATGTTAGGCTACTGCTTCGTGTAGTAGGCTACATCGCAAGCCACATGTTCACATGCAAAGCAAACTTTAACTTTAACACCAAAATGCCTGGAGATATGGCCACCGCTATTTCAATGTAGTAGGCTATTGCCAGGCAATATTAGTTCTCATACATGACCTAACATTACCTAAGATTACACTCAGCCTAGGCTAAACAACACACACTGCTGCTGGATAGCTGATCATCGTGACTTGGTGAACAGTGTTTTCCCTGACTGACGCGAGAAGCGAGGTTCCATTCATTCATTTTCATTCGGGGCGTGCCCTGCCGTGCTGTCTGTTAATTTGCAGCAGGCTATTATCGGATGAAAGAAAAATAAACTAAAAGTTTTCCCGATCAAGATATAGCATACTTCTTAATTTTGGTGTCATAAAATATAGAAGCATAACATTAAATTGCCTAGTAGAGTGTCCATGTAGTGTCAATGTAGGCCTACGTGTCTGCGCAAGTGAAACTGACAAACTGAACCTTTCGTGGGTAGGCCAGAAACAACTATATTTAAAACCACGAATGAACTGGATTACTGTTACTGTTCAAACAAGCGATTTGATAGCCTAATCCACTGCATGAAAAAAAAGGAAATAGCAACGTGTTCTACTTCTAACAGGTGAATATCGTAGCAAATAGTATGGCGATGGCAGCTTAAAAAAACATTTATTTCACTCATCTCGCTGAAATGAACGTAGAATGTGGCCTGTTGCGCAAAGAAATGAATTAGGCAGATGATCTACATCTCCGTTAACCGAAAGCTAGTTTTCATCTCTATTGTTGATGTGAAATATGTCTCCATAGTGTCAGTAAAGTGATAACATAATTATGCAGTTGCCGGTAGCTAGTGTTCACGTCACGGGAGTCAGAAAGAAGCTACCAAGACGGGCCCTGCTCTGTTTCTGCCCCTCCCAAACTGCGCTAAAATTGTGTAGGCTATTTAACAGCCACAATTTTTAAAAAATGCCCGGGGGAGGCCCTCTTATGATCCACACTACCTAATAGGCCTATTCCAACGTCCATCTAGCTCTTGTGAAGTATGAACTTCTACAACACTGCCTATACAATTCTCAGCAGTCAGTAATAGCATAATGTGACTTAATGGCCTGTGTGATTGGGATGTGGATTGCTCATTTATTATGAGTAGGCCTATAGGCTATGGTATGGCTATGGTATGGTATTCTCTCCGATATAATAAATACAACACATTGGGTTTGGCAAGAAATTTGGCAATACTACTTTCACACAAGTATGGCTCCCCTGCTTGGAGACAGAAGATTGTCCGTTTTGCTTTTAAGGATTTCATCTGCAATGGAAAAAAAATGGAACGACATGTAGGCTATGCTTACTTTAGTGCTGGACTTGGACTCGACTTGATCAATAGGGACTCGACTCGGACTCGACGTGGATCAATAGTGACTCGACTCGGACTTGACTCGGATGAGTAGTGGACTCGACTCGGACTTGACTTGGAATTTTTTTTTAATGACTTGGACTTGACTCAGACTTGAACACTGAGGACTCGAACCTGGACTCGGACTCGAGGCATAGTGACTTGACTACAACACTGGGCATCGCTGATGAAGATTCTCTGGCTGAATCGTCGTTGCAGAGCTGCTTCGATTGCGGTCCAGCTTACTTGCTCCGCCGGTGGCAGGTCTTCTAATACTTGTAGCGCTTCCCCCTCCAGAGCCAACGCCACCTGTACGCCCGTTCTCTCCGCCGACCAGCCATTCAGCTCGGCTGCCAGCCGGACCTGCACCAGGTATGTCGCCAGCAGCCTTTTGCCATTGTAGTGGAGCAACTTTACGCTGGGGCGCCCTTCTACCGCCGCCGTCGCACCGAGGACCGGCCGGTTTCCATCTCTCCCGTGTGGAGCGGGTTCAAGTGGCGGGATGCTGCCATCAGCCTGGTTCGTTTCCTCCTGTGGCCGGGGGCGGGTCTCTTCGTCACGGTCACGCTGCAGGCTGGCTCCGTCTGCTGGGCTCAGCAGGTGGCCATGGGCGAGCGCGCTGTCGAAGAGCCGTCTTGGCAGGAAACTCATCATCGCCAGGGCATCAGTTGCAGCTTTCTCCTCCCGTCCAGTAGGGGTCGTCATCCCACTTCTGACACCAATGTAACAAACTGCAAAGTTGTCTCAGAATGGTTTTATTGGTTACGCACCAAAACACACGAACATCATTATGTTTATGGTTATGGATTTAGCAGACGCCTTTGTCCAAAGCGATTTGTCATTACACAGGCAACACAAGGGAGGTCATTTAAACAAGCACGATACACAAACAGGGTAGTCACATAAAATACACGGGGTAAACACATGAGGTACAACATAAAGAAAGACTATACCAGCTAACACATACATGACAAGGTAAACGCAATTACTGTCACTAAAACCAACATCAACATTACACACACACACACACTGCACAGCACTATGGGAGTTCAGTCATGAACCAGCTAGGCTCAGTTCACTACAATAATAAATAATAATAATAGTTGAAAAAACTAGAGAATTCACATAACACACACAAGAAATAATAAATCATGGACATTGATAACTCTCCTGGCATTGAAGAACTTAAGTAGCAACTCTAGGAGCCATTTATGACATTTACTGCATGTTTAAGTTAATTTAATGACCCCTGCTGGTGATTCATGACGTTGTGGTCTTGAAAGGCCTTCGAACAAAAAGAGTTAAATTGCACACCTGTGCCAATTAGTGGCATATAGGTATACAAAGAAGGAATCCTTGAGTTGGTAGAAAAGGTTGGAACTGTTTGTTGGAAATGCATGGACGCCAGCAGGCATATGGTTTTCAATTTATTTATTGGTTTATTTAGCCTGTTTATTTCTTTTAGCGACAGTTTATCATATTGGAGTTATTGGATGGATTACGTAGTTTGCTCTCCATATTTATGTTTTCGTTATAATACATTTTTGAGTTTATTTATGAAAGAACAAATTATACTTCATTGGAATAAAACAAACATTCTGTTGAAACCACTGAGGCGTCAAAGAAGTGACTTAGGCCCCGTTTAAATGTACATGGTTATTTTGAAAAAACTGAGACATTTCCCTTCATTTGTGCCCTTTGTTTACACGCAAATGGAGAATTCACCTCTGAAAACTATTCTTTCTTAAAACTCCGGCCAGAGTGGAGATTTTGGAAAACTTCGGTTGCATGTAAACTGACAAAAACGGAGGTTTAGGCAGCCAACGTCACGTAGGCCTATGTGCC
>NW_027468859.1:4452120-4472120 GCF_046254945.1 Alosa pseudoharengus
GAGGGAGGGAGAGAGAGGGGGAGGGAGGGAGAGAGAGAATAGAAGGGAGAGGAGAGGAAGACGGAATCAGGAGACAGAAAGAGAAGGATCTGATGACGGAGAGGTAGTCTCTAAGCAACCGCTTTTGAGAGATTTGGGTTAATGATATGCTCTCTGTCTGGTCTGTGTAGTGTCTCTTTTCAGTAAACACACACACACACACACACACACACACACACACACACACACACACACACACACATACACACACACACACACACACACACACACACACACACACACACAAACAGAGCAGTCCATGTTTTTGTCATGTATTTGATGTATAATAATTTGCATGCATAAAATCTGAAATATATGTATCAGTTTCTCCTCAGGCCATGCATACTAACCCAATCTTCATGTTAGTATGCATGTTTCAGTACCCTGACAGAGTAAATTATTAACTTGAGCCATTTGTTTGTTTGCCACTCAGATGAACCAAACTCTCAGACCTCTTTAAGAAAATGACATGCATGTTTGAGTGTGCTTGAAGAGGTCAGAAAATGGCATGCATGTTTGAGTGTGCTTGAAGAGGTCAGAAAATGACATGCATGTTTCAAGCACACGCAAACATGCATGCCATTTTCTGACCTCTTCAAGCACACTCAAACATGCATGCCATTTTCTGACCCCTTCAAGCACAGTCAAACATGCATGCCATTTTCTGACCTCTTCAAGCACACTCAAACATGCATGTCATTTTCTGACCTCTTCAAGCACACTCAAACATGCATGCCATTTTCTGACCTCTTCAAGCACACTCAAACATGCATGTCATTTTCTGACCTCTTCAAGCACACTCAAACATGCATGTCATTTTCTGACCTCTTCAAGCACACTCAAACATGCATGTCATTTTCTGACCTCTTCAAGCACACTCAGACATGCATGTCATTTTCTGACCTCTTCAAGCACACTCAGACATGCATGTCATTTTCTGACCTCTTCAAGCACACTCAGACATGCATGTCATTTTCTGACCTCTTCAAGCACACTCAAACATGCATGTCATTTTCTGACCTCTTCAAGCACACTCAGACATGCATGTCATTTTCTGACCTCTTCAAGCACACTCAAACATGCATGTCATTTTCTGACCTCTTCAAGCACACTCAAACATGCATGTCATTTTCTGTGAAGCCACCCCCTGTAAGGATAGCCAATGACAGCCAGTTCATTTGGACTGAAAATGGTGGGACTTCTTAGATTCCTAGAAATGAGCTCTTTCATTTATAAGTAACAACATTTTAAATCAGCTAAACTGTCCTACTCTACTAAAATGTGTGCATAGTATATTACCTTTCCACTGTAATAAGTTATTGACTCCTTAATGATATTCATTTATGGAATCATTAATGATATTCCTCCATTTGTTGTTCTGAACACTGCTACAGACTACAGCAATAAGCCCATGTTATTCATGTACTTTCACAATATTATCAGTATTATTTTGATGAAATAAATTAACAAAATCAAGTAGTTTTTATTTTAAATTCTGTTTTGTCAACACATTGTATAATGTTGCAAATGTGTTTTCTCAACACATTTTATAATGTTAATGCTATTGTTTGCATTTATGAAAAAATGGTGATGAATCAAGATGGGTGATTTGAGAATACTCTCATTTCATGGCAGACGGCATCTTTAAATTAAGAGAAGTCACTGATAAAAAATGAATGGTGCTGATTGACGAGCGAGACCAGGTTCTTGTCCAGCTGAGAGAAGTAGGCCTCTAAAGTAGACACACACGCAGAGAAGAACTTATCTGAGATGAGGTCAGCTACGTGTTGCGTACAGATTTCTCTGTCGTGGTTATTAACATTTATGACGAAGCGCACTTCTTCATCACACAACCAGCAATCATCCGACAAAAAGTCTTTTACTGCGTTTAATTGGAGCGCAGTCTCTAGTATCTCTGAGATCCTTAGTGAGGGTAGACTTTCTGTACTTCTCGTACTTGGAGAGCAGGTTGCTCAGGTCAGCGCGGTAGTGGAGGAGGAGGGCGCAGGCCTCTGCACTGTCCCTCCTCTCAAGCCGTGGCAGGTGGATCACCATCTGTGCGTGAAAGGCCGCTCCGTTGACCCAGTGCTTGAACGCGCGGGAGCTCACGTGCACGTCCCTCAGCATGGAGTTCCTGAGCCCAGTGACCACGAGTGACCACTCCGCTCAGCTGCCGCTCCAGTCGCCGGCCGCATCTCCTCGTCGTACAGGAACCAGGAGTAGCGCTTCACGTATTCGTCCATGTGGTCCTGCGCGTCCGAGGCCTTCTCCTCGGCCAAGATCTCGCGCAAGAGTCCTCTGAGGGCGTGCCGCCCGTGGCCTGAAAAAAAAACACATTTATCACCATGCCGATCATCACGGCTCCGAGGCCGACTGTGTTGGGGTCCACGCTGTTGAGGCCTCCGAGCGCAGTGGCCAAGCTCTCAGCGAAGTCCCCGGGGCTGAGGCTCTGGTCGTACGGCAGCTGCCTGGTGCGCTCCCGCAGCACGGAGCTGGAGTCCAGGCCGGAGAAATTGGCCAAAGAGCTGTGAAGTCTGATGTCCGGCTGGCGTCCCGTCCCAGACAACTCGCCGTAGAGATTAGTCGCGAGCTCACCTCTGAGCTGTGCAATCCCCACTGCAGAATGAGAACCCCCCATTCTGGCTAACTACAGCGCTCGGAGAGCTCTCGCAGTCAAACGGTGATGTTTTAGCCTGAGAATGTGTGTGTGTGTGCTTTTATATTTGTCCTTCTGTGTGAACATATAGACGGTCAGCCTCTCCTGTACCCAACACTGGGATCAACAGTCTGAAGGGACCATATTCAAAACAAAAAGTCAGTACAACAGTGAGTGGACAGCTTAATAATTTACAAAAAGTGATGTGTTCAAAGTTTTCCTGAGAGTTATGCTTTTTAAATATTCCTAAAATCAGTGTCTTTCAAGTATTCCTAAAAATTATGCCTTTTAAGTAGTCCTAAATATTACGAAAAGTGAAGTGTTTCTAACTAGATGTACCGCAGAGCGGTATAAAATATGACCGCCGCCCAGTCCAGCACATTTTTCCACAAAAATAAATCACGCTGAAAGGCCTATATGATTCTAACTGTCTCACTAAATTGCATTATCCACACTCAATTCTCACTGGTATCTGCTAGACAACAAGTACCAAAACATAATTAGTTCATAGATTTCACATGTAAAATTCATTTTATACAACCCCACCCCCATCTTGCCTGTTCATAATTCTGAGAAATTCTTGAATTGTGTGCATGTGTGCGTGTACATGTTTATGTTTATGTGTGTGGGTGTGTGTGTGTGTGTGTGTGTGTGTGTGTGTGTGTGCGTGCTTGTGTGTGTGCCTGCGTACAGTATGTGCCTGTGTTTGTGCATATGCATGCATGCGTACATATGTCTACTGTGTGAGTATGTGTCATACGTATGATTACTGTGAATGTATGTGTGCGTGTGTATCTGTTTATGCATATGTGTGCATATGGAATGGGTTAACATGACCCCTGAAGGCAAACATTCGGAAAAAATTGGTCATCCTAGGCCCTACAGTTCTCAAGATATTTACAGAAAACTGTGTCTGCCCTACCCTCCTTTCGGGGGTCCAGTCCAGCGGGGGGGCTACAGATCAAAACGAAAAACGATGGTTCCATGCTATCCATATGGGGTTACATGCCCACCAAGTTTCGTGTACCCCAGTCTTTCAGTGTCCCGGGAATCCTTGTTGGTGTAGGTCACTAAATGTACACATAAATTATTTTATTGTAAGGCCCCCCATGAACGAAAGTTCACAAAACTTGGCATGCATTCGGAGGGTGTCATAATGATCCTACACTTTCAATTTTGTGCAGTTTTGACCATGTCAGCCAGAGATATTGTGAGGAAAATGTTTTGCTTTTTAATTTTTAACTAGGTGGCGCTATACATGAAATAAGTGGTAATGGGATAGGTTGACATGCCCCCTTTAGACCAACATACGAAAAAAAGGTGGACCTCCTAGGCCCTACGGTTCTCGAGATATTCACAGAAAACTGTCTCCGGCCACCTACAGGCCAGTTGGTGTATAGTAACATAAATTAATTTATTGTGTGGCCCCCCATGAACGGAATTCCACGAAACTTGGCATGCATTCAGAGGGTGTTATAATGATCCTACATAGGGCTGGGACAACGCGTCGACGTAATCGATGACGTCGACGCAAAAAATACGTCGACGCAAAATATGAGCGTCGATTCGTCAAGCATAACGTGTGCTGCTAAATATTTTTAATTTTACACCTTCAGTGTTTTCCATACGTTGACTAATCTGTGGCTGGGCACCACGAAATCAAAACCGGCCACCACATTGATGTTCTATGTTGTAGGCCTGCTATTTAAATTAAAGATAAGATAACATAATTTCATTGAGCTGCACTTTTTACTCACACAGCCTTTCCTCGCCCCGCCCGCTCTCTCTCGTAACGAGCCCGCTGCTCCTCCTCTGCATGTGCATTTAACAAAATATTCACGATTGTTGAAGGATTGTTGTTGCCACATAGAAGCACTGCATAGAACACAGTGGGCTAAATTGCTATTAAATCCGCTTAGCATCGTGACCATGCTGCGCAAATTCGTTCAAAACCGCTGCATTAAAGTTAAAGTAAACTCTGCTAAGGTCTTATCACAACATAGTACATTGAGGAGACTAAACGAAGTTAAGTTACAGTATGCAATCAAGCAGTAGCCCTATCTCAAAGCTAACGTTAGAATACTGTTTGGATGTCAAGTTTAGCATGTTTACTTGCAGCTGCTTGTATTACTCATGCAGGGCTCATTTTATTGACTCTGTTTGCAAAATCCCGATGGAAATGGAAAAGTGTTTTCCAAGACTCAAAAGTGCTTGTCCAAAGGAGAAGTACGAACTGTTATTTGAACTAACTACGTTATGAATTGCATACACACATCAGCAGCGTTTTAACTGTGTTAATGTTAATTGCAAGGATTCCCACACGAACGTCTTAAAATGACAGGCACTCAATTAGACATACACTAGCCTACTGAACTTTATTGAATGCTACCTCTGACTAAGAATGCATTACTTTGCACTTGTAGTTACTTCAGTCTTTTATTTTGGAATCTTAAGAGCAATAAACATATTGCTGTGTTAAAGAATTCATGTTTTTTCATTCAGATATGTAAATAAACATGTATAAGTTGCTATTAGTGAATTAATGGGGAGATAATCGATAATCGAATCGAATCGAAATCGGATCGGACTGAAAAAATGAATCGTTAGATTAATCGATGCATCGAAAAAATAATCGCTAGATTAATCGTTTAAAAAATAATCGTTTATCCCAGCCCTAATCCTACACTTCCAATTTCGTGCAGTTTTGACTATGTTAGGTCACAGATACCTGCGATGACAACACCTCATTTTTACTTTTTTGTGTTTAACTAGGTGGCGCTATACATGAAATGAGTGGTTATGGAATGGGTTGACATGGCCCCTTGAGATCAACATACAAAAAAATGGTCCTCCTAAACCCTACGGTTCTCGAGATATTCACAGAAAACTGTGTCTGCCCTACCCTCCTTTCGGGGGGTCCAGTCCAGTGGGGGGGCTACAGATCAAAACGAAAAACGATGGTTCCATGCTATCCATGTGGGGTTACATGCCTACCAAGTTTTGTGTACCCCGGTCTTTCAGTGTCCCGGGAATCCTTGACGGAAATTTGGACATGCGAAAAAGAAAAAAAAAAAAAAAAATCTGACTAGACCTTCGCTGCGCGGCGGTCATAATTATTTTTGGATACGAGGTTGTGAAGTGAAGAGTTGGCCGTTTGTGTTTATGAACAGGTCTCATTCATGTTGTTTCCAGCTGTCTTGCTGTGTAGCGGGAATGTGTGTGTGTCTGGCAGACTATGAAAATGCCACTGCCTTCCAAGCTGAAGACCATACTGCAGTATACACTGCATGAGTAGTATCATGTCTGCACTTGATGAGTTGGACAGAAATGAGTGATCCATCCCTCCTTTTCTCTCTCCTTCTCCCTCTTTCTCTCTCTCTCTCTTTCTCCCTCTCCCTCTCCCCCTCTTTCTCTGTCTTGCACTCTTTCATTTTTCCCTCCCTCCTCCCTCTCTCTCCATCTTATTTTCTTTTTCTTTCTACCTGTTTCTCCTCCATTCTCTCTCTGCTCTTTTATTCATCCGTCTCATTTCTGCACCATCTCCTTTCCCTCTCTCCTTTCCCTCTCTCCTTTCCCTCTCTCTCTATCACCCCTTATGATCTCTCTCTCTCCCTCGTTCCCTGAATCCAAACCCTGTTTCTCCACTCACAGTGGTTGGTAGTGGTAGCGGTTGTTTGGTGTTGTCCCACGCGGTGGGGATCCTACAGCAACACAGGCAGGAGGAGGAGGAGGAGGAGGAGGAGGGGTGTGGAAGGCTTAGCCGTGTATCGCTGCAGGGGCCATGTGTGGATCTAAGAAAGGGTTTAACATGTCTCCTCTTCAGTGTGTTTGCAACAGGCATGAATGGCATGCTCTCTCTCTCTCTCTCTCTCTCTCTCTCTCTCTCTCTCTTTTTCCCCTCTCTGTCTCTTTCTGTTTTCTCTCTCTCTCTCCCTCTGCTCTGTTGAACAGTGGGTATCACAGCATGTGGTTGAAGTTGGCTACTCTGGGGAGTGTTGATCATATTGCAGAATGTATAAAAGCAACAGGGTCATTTTGTAGCTGTGTGTGTATGTGACACATACTGTGTGTGTCTGAGCATGTGTGTATGTTTAAGTATGTGTGTGTGTGTGTGTGTGTGTGTGTGTGTGTGTGTTTTAAGCTCAGTGTGTGGCCGCTCTCTAGCGTAGGCTGGGCCTTTGTCCCCCTGCTGTCGCTGTGAGCTTCATGCAAATAATTGCTGCCAGAGTGTATGTGTGTGTTGATCGAATTTTAAGCTCGGCTTGATCTGAAAGATGGCTTGTGTTTGGGAGATATTAATTCTCCAGCTATCATCACAGCATGCCTAATGAATATGTATGAGCAAGAGATTGGTGAGATTTCAATAAAGTAGCTCATGGAGGCAGCGTTGTATTTGCAGCTGGTTGAGAACATTGAAAACACACACACACACACACACACACACAAACACATTTTTGTGACTGTGATAGTCTTTCAATTGATGTAAGTTAAGTGAATTAATTCTTTACAGTCTATGATTAAAACACATCATCATCTCGGTTAGGTTCACATTCAAATTTATAATGTGCATTTTCACTATTTGAATAAGAAATCCTGACTGGAAACACTTGAAATTCGTATTCAATCCTCTGATGTGCATACAATTCAATTCGCGAGAGGGGTGGATTAGCTGTCTTTGCATAGGTATGATGCGAATAAAGTTCCTGGAAACACTTTAGTCATATTTGTTGCACTTCTTCCTATGTGGTTCCGTAAAAAATACCCTGTGTGTGTGTGTGTGTGTGTATATGTGCATATGTGTGTGTGTGTGTGTGTGTGTTTGTGTGTGTGTGTGTGTGTGTGTGTGTGTGTGTGTGTGTGTGTGCGTGTGCCTGTGTGTGTGTGTCTGTGCCTGTGTGCCTGTATCTCTGTGTGTGTCTGTGTGCGTGTGCCTGTGTGTGTGTGTGTCTGTGTGCGTGTGTCTGTGTGCGTGTATCTCTGTGTGTGTCTGTGTGCGTGTGCCTGTGTGTGTGTGTCTGTGTTTGTGTGCCCGTGTGTGTGTGTGTGTCTGTGTCTGTGTGCCCGTGTGTGTGTCTGTGTGCCCGTGTGTGTGTGTGTGTGTGTCTGTGTCTGTGTGCCCGTGTGTGTGTGTGTGTGCCCATGTGCGTGTATTATCATTATCGTCACCTGAGAATGGCTGGAGAAGGGCTTTACTTTAGTAGTCACAGACATAATGACATCATAGTTGCTTACTTAACTAACCACAAAAACAGCAGTGTGCTCATTTCTTTTCATTTCTTCATTTCATTTCTTCTCTCTTTTCTGTCTGTCCATTCTCTCTATCTTTCTTTGTTCATCTGTCTGTCTCTCTACCCCCCCATCTTTCTCTTTCTCTCACTCTCTCTCTATCTCTCCCTCTCTCTGGCCACCTGACTCTCTCTCTCTCTCTCTCTCTCTCTCTCACACATACACACTCTCTCTCTCTTTCTCTCTCTCTGTTTTGGGATGGCCCAGTGGGATCTGGAAGCTCAGTTATAAGAGGAGCCAGCTGTGCAAACACATGGATCAGTGTGTCCCCTCAGTCCTCCTATACACACACACACACACACACCACACACACACACACACACACCACACACACACATCTCCCCCCAGCCCAAGAGACCACCATACCGCACTGTATACCCAGCTCAGATTCAGCTGACAGTGCTCAACACTGTTACTGATGGGGGGTAGGGGGGTGGGGTTTTATACCGTGAGAGATGCCTGGGAGAGCTATTAGTCTGTCTTGAACAGTTTCTCATACACCACATGATTATACACAGACAGATATACACACAGACACACACACACACACACACACACACAAACAGGCACACACATTCATGCTTATATATTGTATGGCCCTATACACACATAAACACTCATAGACAGGCCTGCATGAACTTACAGGTCACACACACACACACACACACACACAGAGACAGACAGAGAGAGAGACACACACCGAGACACACACCGAGACACACACACTTCCTGTTATTCATTCTGTGACTACTCCCTCATGCACACTACGAGAGAGAGACATGTGTAGACACACACAGGTACCAAGCAGACAGACAGACAGGCGGTGGGAATAGGAGGGGACCAGATCACTAGTCTGTAAGCACATGTGTGTGCAAGTCAGTGAAGACTTCTGATTAATTCCCTCTCAGGTACACATCACAGGAAGTCTGAAGAAGTCTTCCCTGCCTCTACCCCCTGACTAAATCTGTAAGATTACTGTCTTTATGAAAATACAGCACACTCCACATTTATTGGCACCCCTGGTAAAAATTAGTTAAAAGAGGTAAAAAATAACCTTGAAAACCTTGGAAAAGCAAATTTAAAGGAAAAAGAAAAAAAATCCTCATACAGGAATACATATTTTTCATAAAAACACTCATGCCTCCTTTAAATGAAACGTATTTAAGGTAATCAGAGTGCTTATCAACTTTCAAGCAACAATAAATGTTTTTCTTGTTTCATTCACGTATGAAATTATGTCACATAGAACTGTTACCAGGGGCGGACCTGCCATTAGGCATAGTCAGGCAATTGCCTGGGGCCTCGGCCACCAGGGGGCCTCTTCATCCCCGTATCGTATTTCGTTTTTGTTTTTTGTTTTTAAATAACAACGATCACCGCATCCAAACAATATATTCTAATCCATAATAAAGATTGAAAATATATATATATTTTGCCTCATGATTGCTCATAAACTCATCATAAAATCAAATGACTGCAAGTCCGCTTCCTGTCACCATAGCAGCAGCTAATCTGAACGAGGTCTTGGTGAGGAGTTGAGCAATTGACAGCAGCAGAAAAGAAATTGCCTAAATTAACCAACTTATCCCACGGAAGAAAGTAATTTGGATAGTGATGCAACAACATCTGCTGAGCTGGGTGGTGTAGCTAATGCTAGCTGCAGCAGCAGTGGCACCGATGCACCACCACCGGCAACTCAAACTTGCACTATATTCTTCTACTGATGATGATGATGATTATGATGTTGATCTAAGTGAAACACTGTCGAAGTCCGCACTGGTGCTGGTGTTGCTGCTACGGACACCATTTCAGTAGCAGAAGCTTTGGGTGCAAACAAAACCAGTAACGTGAGTAGCCCTAACACGATACCTAGCACTACAGTGCAGTGACGACCCTGCGTTATGGCCAGACACCGTAAGAGATGCAGAGCGAGTTGAAATCGTTAAAAAAGGCCCTGTGCAAATGAAGAACTTTGAATTCCCCAAAAATGCAGATAAACCACTCAGAAGATTCACGGTTGAACATTATTACATGTCCATGAAAAATGGGAGAAAATATAAACAGAAAATGTTCGTCTCTACACATAGGCCTACACAGCTTCACTCTCTCTCACCCACCCACACAGACAGACTCTCATACATAGCCTACATAATTGTAATACTTTCAAAGGTTTTTACTACTGTTTTTTGATTGTCATCTATGGCAATATCATGTATAAAAACTCATGTATTTGAGTATGCCTCAGCGTCCCATTATTACAGAAAAAAGTGTGTTTTAGTTTTAGGGTTGGGTTGTGGTGTGTGTGTGTGTGGGGGGGGGTGTTCGAAGGGGCCTCGGGATCCTTTGCCTTGGGCCTCAATGTGTCCAGGTCCGCCCCTGACTGTTACTTGCCTAGAAAAGGACTCATGTGGATCTTGCCCCCACACACAGTAAGGAGGATGGTGGCACAAGCAGTTAAAAGTAGCATCTCGGGGGCACCAGGTCTAAATAAAACATCGGAAGTGACTTCCATGCTAACAGATTATTTAGATGGCCTGCTCAGAAAAACCCTTTCTTTCGTTCTAACTACAAATGTGAATGGTTGGATTTGCTAAATGCTACTGGGACTTTGCCTGGAATCCTGCTCAATGGTCAGATGAAAAGAAAATTGAGCTTTTTGCCAGCAAACATTCAAGGTGGATTTTGCATACACAGAAGAATGACTGTAGTGAAAAGAACCCCATACCTAATGTATGAGTATGGGACAGGGTCACTGATACACTGAGGCTGTTTCTATTCCTGGGAACCTTTATGAAGGTAGTTTATGAAATACCTGGTCATTTTAACTCCAAAATCTGGATGCTTCTGCCACTAAAAGTGAGCTATGATTGAATCCTCCAGCAGGTCAACGATCCAAAACATATCGCTAGATCAATTCACAGATGGTTTACTGAACAACTAAAGGAAGTTCCTGCCATGGTTATCTCAGTTCCCTGAGAAAATCAGTAGGGTGAGCTAAAGAGGAGAATGCCGAAGAGAAGACGTAGGAATGGGATGATCTGATCTGGGTGGTCCGAGGGTATTCTGTAAAGAGGAACGCCCTCAAATGCCCCAGTGGTCCGAGGGTATTCTGTAAAGAGGGACGCCCTCAAATGCCCCAGTGGTCCGAGGGTATTCTGTAAAGAGGGACGCCCTCAAATGCCCCAGTGGTCCGAGGGTATTCTGTAAAGAGGGACGCCCTCAAATGCCCCAGTGGTCCGAGGGTATTCTGTAAAGAGGGACGCCCTCAAATGCCCCAGTGGTCCGAGGGTATTCTGTAAAGAGGGACGCCCTCAAATGCCCCAGTGGTCCGAGGGTATTCTGTAAAGAGGGACGCCCTCAAATGCCCCAGTGGTCCGAGGGTATTCTGTAAAGAGGAACGCCCTCAAATGCCCCAGTGGTCCGAGGGTATTCTGTAAAGAGGAACGCCCTCAAATGCCCCAGTGGTCCGAGGGTATTCTGTAAAGAGGAACGCCCTCAAATGCCCCAGTGGTCCCGCTTTGTGCTCTCCAACTGTATGAGATGTTATAAGAGAAGACCAGAGACGGTTGATAAAGCATATATATGTATGTATATTAAGGATCTTTGAGAAGACTAAGAAATACTTTATTGGCAAAGGGAGGCTTTACAAAGGCTTACATTCAGAGGTGGCAATAATTGTGGCCCGTGTGTTTTTGTTAAAATATTTATTTCTTTATGATTTTTTTTTTATTCTCAGAATAAATTTGCTTCTCTTCAAGCTTGATATTTTCTTGTTTTACAATTGTTTTTATTGCGAAACTAAGATAAAAAAAAATGTTAAAAAAGATATGGCCAAAATGTAATTTTTAAAAAACGTCTTTTTCCTGTTCTTTACCAGGGGTGCCAATAAATATGTCTGTATTAGTGTAATCCCACATCTTAATCCTGTCAGATTTTCAGAAGCACACGGTCTCACAGACACCAAGCTTCTTTCCCATTATTTCATTATTAAAGGACCACACACACACACACACACACACACACACACTCCATTATTTCATTATTAAAGAAAGCTCACAGCTGTAGGTCTGTTGAGAAGCAGGCTTGACTCCTGGAGAGTGGATCACATCACGCTCATGGCTAATCCTATTCACTTCTAGACACACACTCAGACACACACACACACACTTAATCCAATTACCTAACAGTCCCAGTAATGTAAACCCTCTATTTCAATGAAGCTTCCCCAGAGAGAGGACTGGTGCAGGCTTGTGTCAGGTACCAGAGAGAGGGCTGGTGTGTATTCTTGTGTCAGGTGGGTGAAGGTGTGCCTGTGTCTCTGTAGATTTCATGGTTTGGGGTTATAGGGACTCCACTGGGCAAACAGGAAATTACAGACTAGTGATTTGGACCCCTCCTATTCCCACCGCTTGTCTGTCTGTCTGCTTGCCTGCCTGTCTGTCTGCCTCCCTACCTGCATTTATTTCTTTGTGTGTCTGTATTTCTTTCTTTCCCATTCTTCTCTTCTCCTTTCTTTAGTGTCCTCCCTTCCTCCCTCTCTCTCTCTTCTGTGTCTCCTTCTCCCTCATGGTTATTGCTCATCTTCATTTCGTTCTCGTCATTCCTCTCTTCAAATCTCCTCTATTCTCCTGCCATCCCTTCTCCTCTCTTCTCATCTCCTCTCCTCCTCTCTCTTCTCATCGCCTCTCTCCACTACTTCCTGTTCTTTGTGTTTCAGTGGGATCATATCCTGTTTGGCTGTGCTTTGGATGTGCTCTTACTCTCATCCTATAAGTTACTCTCATCCTATAAGAGGTGAAATTCAGTGTGTGTGTGTGTGTGTGTGTGTGTATGTGAGTATGTGTGTGTGTGTGTGTGTGTGTGTGTGTGTGTGTGTGTGTGTATGTGAGTATGTGTGTGTGTGTGTGTGTGTGTGTGTGTGTGCACGCTAGAAAACTGATTCAAACTATATGCCCAGTGGGGTTGTCACAGTTAGTGGAGATCTAGAGAAAGTGTGGGAAACAGCAATGTACTTCAACACACACACACACACACACACACTCACACACAGGCAGAGAGTGGAGGAAAGAGGCCAGGAGATGATCTCTTTATCTTTCTCTCTGTTTCGCACACACTCACCATTGCACACATGCTATTACGCCTTCATCTCCATAATGACATCTTCCCAGTGCTGCACTTTTACTGTGACTGCAGGCCACAGTCATTCCACTGATTGATGAAACTTCGCCGCCCTCCCAACTTGACTTTACAGGAAATCAGTTCCTCCATCACTCTTTTTCTAACTATCTGTCCCCCCCTCAATCTTTCTCCTTCATTCTCTCTCTGTCCCTCCCTCTCTCCTTTGCTCTCTCTCCTTCCCTCTCTCTCTTCTCTTCGCTCCCCCACTCCCTCCCTCTCCGTCTCACTCCTGCGTTCTCTTTTTGCACTACTTTGCAAGTACATCAATTTGCCTCTGTCTGCTCACACTGCCCTTCACCATTCCTCTCCCTCCCTCGCTTTATTTGCCTGTCACCATTATTCACCTGCCCTTGCTTGCCCTCCTTCTTCTCCTCTCTCTCTCTTTTCCTCCCTCCCTCCCTCTCTCTCTCTCTCTATCTCTCCCTCCTCTTCCCCCTTTCCTTCGTGTTGACAGGCTGTCCGCTCCTGTTTGCCTCAGCCTCGTTTTCCGGGGATAATTTATGGTTGGCCGCTTTCCCCCTCTCACACCTACGCTGCTGGGGCAGCTCTCAGAAAACAACCGACCGAAGAAGAAAAAGAAGAAGAAGAAGAAGAAGAAGAAGAAGAAGAAGAAGAAGAAATTCTTCTTTATTATATTGTGATGAAGAAGGTGAAGAATAAGAAGATCAAAGTGACTTCTTTTCATCCTCTTTTTTTCTCTATCCTTCTCTTCTCAGCCTGTGGGAAAGTGTAAGGATGAGGAAAGTCTTGTCATTGTCTTTTCTATCTTTTTCCCCTATTTGTTCATGAGAGCATAAGCAAAGCAATGCATTTGATCTATGGATCTGTGGGGGGGGGGGGGGGGCACGTATGCGTGTGCGTACTATGGAATACAACCCTAGCGGCGCCCCTGGCCCACATCCTACCTCTCTGCTCCATAAATAGGCTAGCTCTGCTTTGGACAAATGTGTCTGCCAAATGCCATAAACATAATCATAAACAAATACTGCTTTACCCCTGAACAGTTTTATTTATTTAGTGTTAAGGGCCAATGGAGACAGAGCTTTGTATATAAATGCACATTTATAATGTTACATCGTATTTACAAATCTCACTGGCTGCATAAATATAACTGTGTATACAATGCTCACTCTCATATGCCTTAAAAGTGGATTGGACAAAACCATTTGCTGTGAGCTAACAGGCAAACTTTACATTGAACTTTAACCCCAACGCCAGAACAGAAGTCACACAGGGCATGTACTGTAAGACTTCGAAGGTTACACACACATCCTCTGAATACCTCTTAGTGTCTTTCAGAGAGGACCTAAACCAGATAAAACCAGATGACATGCATGCAGTATATTTGACATTTGGGGTTGTGTGTGTGTGTGTGTGTGTGTGTAACGGAGGCAAACTGAGCTAGCGTGCTAGTTGTCTGTGTAAATCCTCACACCCCTAACCTTAAGAACGCTTCTAACCGCTGAGTTGGGAGCCTGGGCTTTTAGCTCAGTGGTTAGAGCGTTCTCTCATGCCGGTGTGTGTTGAGGTGGCGGGTTCGAGAGCCGTGAGCGGCGGACGAATTACGACCACTGTTACGTGTGTGTGTGTGTGTGTGTGTTTGTGCGTGTGTCTGCGTGTGCATGTGCATGCGTTTGTGTGTGCATGTGCGTGTGTTTGCGTCCACGTGCGCGTGCGTGTGTGTATTTGTGTGTGTGTGTGTGCGCTTCTCACAGTGACACTTTTCCTCCATATATTTCATGTTTTAAATCCTGCTTTGGTTCCCTATTTTTCTGAAATCGATGTGGCAGTGAAAGAATACGACTACTTACTTGCTCTGGCCTCACATCAAACACACCAATGAATTCTCTGTGTTGTTGTGCTTTGCTGCACAATACAGTGAGATCATCTCTGTTCCCAGTGAGCTTCCTCCTCCCGGGACATCCTGACCCACTGCAGGTATTTGGACCTCAGAGGGAGTCGTGTTAGGACCTGAGTGAGCGCACTAGTGTCCTGGAGATAATAGTCAGGCTGAAGCTGGGCTGGGTGTGTTCCTGTTGGGGGGGGGGGGGGATTAAACATCCTGGAGGATGAAACAAACACAAATACACACATACGCATGCACACACACACACATATGCATGCACACACATACATACACACACACACACACACACACACACACATACGCACGCACACACATAAAAACACACATACAAACACACACACACACACATTAGATTTAACATTTGGATACCTATTACAACTTCATCTATTTGTGCATTCCCTTGGACTCTTACCCAACTGACACAATTAAGCGACTGAGCAGACTGTTAAGCAAAGGAACTAACATGTAACAACCTGATAATGCAGGCAAACACACACACATAGTCAAAGACAGAGAGAGAGAAAGAAAGAGAGAGAGAGAGAGAGCGAGGAAGTAAAAAGAAATACATTAAAACCCATGCAATGAGACCCGTTAACTCCAGTGCTCCACTGGTGAATGTGTTAAGCATGCAGTACAGTGCAGTGTCACCGTAACAGATCCACCCACAAACATGATGTTCACACACCACCGCAGTCACATGGTGTTCAGAATTACAGAAGAGACGAGGGCGAGCGAGGTGAACGCAGCACAAGAGAGAGAGAGAGAGAGATATACAGAAAATGAGAAAGAGAGTGATAGAGGGTGAAATAAAGAGGGAGAGAGTGGTTAGGAGAGAGAGAGAGGAAAAGATTGAGAGAAAGAAAGAGAGGGAGGGAGAGATAAACAGAAAATGAGTGAGTGATAGAGAGGGAGAGAGAGAGGGTTAAGAGGTGGTTGAGAGATTATTGTTATGCAGTAAAGATGAGTCATGGTGGAGGATGGGAGAGAACGAGGCGAGTCTGGAGCTGCAGCACACAGCTGGCTCATGTCCCCTGCCTGCCAGGAGAGCAATGCTACGCTACGCTGGCAGCAGACAGGCTAGCCCGCCTCGGGCTCATCCAGAGGAGCGTTATGCTGGCAGCGGACAGGCTACCCCGCCTCGGGCTTATCCAGAAGAGCGCTACCCTGGCAGAGTCAGGCTACCCTGCCTCAGGCTCATCCAAAGGGCAACAGTCTGGGTTATGATATGCTAACGTCACACCGAACTAGTGTAAACAAGAGGACAACAGCCTGGATCATGATATGCTAACCCAAGACCTACACTGCGTCAGTCAAGAGGGTGTCAGGCTGTGTTAGCTATGCTAACACTACATTATGCTAGCAGAGCCTGTTAGCCTGTTCACTTCCTATTAACGGATATTGTATCGAAACTGGTTGCAGTTCATCCATAATTCCCCTAGGGGCAGTCAAAAGCGAAACGGCTAAATTAATTTTTTTCACGCCTATCGGCAAAAAATCTTTTTAGAAAAGTTTTTACAACTACAGTATGGGTTTTCCCATCAAAACGGAAACAAACAAATACCTTTGTCCTTTCGGTAGTTTACAGGATGGGCCGGTTTTGCCCTTAAAGGTACACTAGGGCGGGCCGATGGCCTCAGTGTCAGGAAGTATAACGAGTATAACAAATTGCTTTACTGCATTCAAATACACATACACGCCAGTCGCCAGGCACCGGCTAGAAAAAGGTAGTGATGGAGTTTCTCATTCGTCATGACAAAGCCAGCGAAAAAGAAGCAAAAACTGAGAAAACAGTAAGGAAATTGCCAATACTGCATAGTTTACCTTTAACACTCAAGCATTCTGCAAATGAATGCTGACTGGTCAGTGAAGCTCCATAGGCTTCCATTCATTCTGAGCTCACTCGCAAGTGCCCTCTAGGTGAACTGCAGCCATTCTCGGACACAAGAAATGTTCTGAGAGTGAAAGTTCTCCCCCTTATAGAAATTCTCTGGTGCTAGTCTAAACAAGAGGACAACAGCCTGGGTCAAGATATTTTAACGCTAGGACTACCCTACGACTATGCTAATGCTAGGCGCTACACAGCATCAGTCTAAACACGAGGGTGGCGGGCTCTGTTAGCTATGCTAACACTATACAGCATGAGTCTAAATTGCAGGCCATTATAGGGTTGATGAGGCCAAAGCTCAGAAGACTAGTTTAAAGTAATGGCCATCAGGCTGTGTTGCTTTATCTTGAAGCTACATCAGCCAAGCTACCCTGGTGACGTACATTTCACCAGGCCTTGTCATATTAGCTGTAATCTGTGACAGGCATCTCAACATCAAAACACTCATTATGATGTTCAAGTAAATATGATTGGTGACAGGGTGCCACTGAGCACCCCTGTAGTATATTTGACATTTGGGGTTTTGTGTGTGTGTGTGTGGATACTAGCCTGTTTCTCATTATTACATTAGCACAGCTGTTCATCATTACCATTCAGATAAAGCTGTAACTAGGTTAGAGTCAGTGAGGCCTACGTGCACGTATGTGTCTGCAGCCTGTAGCAGAGGCGTGTGTGTGAAAGAGAGATAGAGAGAGTGAGTGAGTGAGTGAGTGAGTGCGTGAGTGCGTGCATGCGTGCGAGCGTGTGTGAATGCAGCCTGAGACTTCTGTAGCATCAAGAGTCTCAGCCCTCGCCCCTGCGAGTGTATGTGTATGTGTGTGTGTGTGTGTGTGTGTGTGTGTGTGTGTGAGTGTGTGTGTGTGTGTGTGGGTCTGCAGCCTGTAGCAGAGTCTCTCTCATTTTCCCTGTGGAAACATCAAAGCGTAATGGAAGGGACAGAGAGAGCGAGAGAGAGAAAGAGAGAGAGGCATACTCGAGGGGGAGGAAGGGGGGGGGGTGTAGCGGCTCCTTCAGATGGGGCCAGTGTTGGCATAACACTTCAGGCAGGTCATTAGACAGTTAGTAGGTTAAACAGTGAGCACAGCGCAGCCCCAAAGAAGGCAATGCCTCAGGGCACTGGAATCTCACTGAGTCAATAAGCCCACAAAGTCTCACCTAGACAAGGGGAAAAGTGCTGTGAGAATCATGTTCTTTGATTTCTCAAGTGCTTTTAACACCATCCAACCCCTCAGACTGGGAGACAAGCTCTTGCAGATGGGTGTGGACGCTCACCTGGTAACCTGGATTACAGATTACCTGACCGAGCGACCACAGTTCGTCAGACTGAAGAACTGCCTCTCTGACACTGTGATCATTACCAGTCCCGCCCCTGTCACTACAAGCGTCTTATGCTTGATCACCCTCAAGCACACTGGACTTTCTTAATTTAATTTATATAGTGTATTTAGTATTTAGTTTTGTTAGTTTTCTTATCTTTCTTATCTTGTACTGTCTTTATTGTACAGTGGAGTTTAGTTATATGTTTATACTTATACTTATGTTTACCATTTCTGCTGTAAGTGCATGTTGTGTGTGATGTCTGTATGCTACTGAGACCCTTGAATTTCCCCATGGGGATCAATAAAGTATCTATCTATCTATCTATCTATCTATCTATCTATCTATCTAACAGCACTGCAGAGGTGTGTGTGTGAGTGAGAGAGAGTGTGTGTGTGAGAGTATGTGTGTGTGGAGGGGAAATCAAGTGATAGCCTACATGGAGTTTGAGTTGTGAATGGATGAACACAGGTGATAAAGTATAAAAGCACAGTGTGCTGTAGCTGTGTCATCAGTTATCATGAAATACCAGTGAGATAACTTGCTGAGCCACTGCACATTTAGGCTATACGTTTATACATAGCCGACTATTTTTATAAACGGACATTTCACCCTCTGCGTTTTCAAAAATAACATTGTGCACACCTGTCAGTTTTCAGAGAAGTTTCCCCGTGTATATATGCCGTCAAGAGCATGCCAAACCTGTCGGTGGCAGTGTAAAGAGATGCTCAATCCCACGATAGCCAATCAGAATCCCGAAAACAGCAACAAATCACTTCCTATTTGTCTTTTGAACTGCATTTGCAAATGCAAATAGGCCAAAAGCATTTGCACAAATGTGAAAATGAGTACCACCTAATAGCATCCATGATCAGTAGCCAAACAAACTGTAAACATAGGGCGCTCACATGACGTTAAGCATTTTCTGGTGCGTAATGTTACGTTTGGGAACCTAAAACCCAGTTTCTCCCAGTTGACATGACAACACATAACCGGCGTTATCAGAAATCTCCACTTTGGCCGGAGTTTTTAGAAATAATCATTTTCTGTGATAAAAACTGTGTTTTCGTGTAAATGAGAGGTCCAACCGCAGGGAAATATCTGCGTCTTCCCTTCGTGTAAACAGGGCCTTAATGTAACAGTCCACAAGGGTGATGTACACAAAAGAAAATCTTTCTATCTAATATAAGAAGACATGCCAAATACACACACACACACACACACACACACACACACACATGTAGCTACATACAGTAGGTATACATACATATGCGAATGAATGTGCTCTCAGGGCTCCCACACACAGCTGCGTGCTCCGCGTTGCTGGAGACGCATCCCATTCACTTTACATGGGCTCACGTGATCCGTTGCCGAACTGATTTGTGGGTCCGTCGCGTCGCGTTTCTCCCGCACCAACAGACGGCACCAGCCAATCAAGCTAATCTACGGACGGCACCAACCAATCACATTACGGTTTTACTTCAAGTCATTTGCATAGCTACTATCGGGAACACCCACTGGCATGCGTTGACGGAACGCAGCTGTGTGTGGGAGCCGTCAGAGTCTGGAGGAGAAGCTTGTTATTGAAGACTGCAGAGAGGGCAAATCTCTCAGGACCCTCTGCAGAGTTGTGCTTTGTGCATGAGTTGAGCTCTCTCTTGGAGGAGAGGCTATTCCTTCAAGCTCTCGTAGAATAATAATAGGCGCACACAGATTCCAGTACTTTCACATACACACACACACACACACACACTCACACTTAGTCACATTTA
>NW_027468859.1:4479620-4497120 GCF_046254945.1 Alosa pseudoharengus
CCATCGTTGTAAATAAAGTTTTTTTCTATGTACACAGGCAGTTGTGAACTCTTATGCAATTTATTGCATGATGTGTACGTAAACAAGCCTGAATGTAGACAAAGCGTACATTTAGGCTAAAGAAAGTCACGTTGGCTATTGTGCATATTACTTGAAGTAGTCACGTAAATGTGAATACTTGAAGTTGAAATACATATTTGACTAGTTTGCAGGAGCACACAAAAGGCATCTGAATATCTTATTATCATTTAGGCTGCCATTCAAGGAAATGCAAATGGCCTATAAGAACCTCTATGCCAGGCACAGAATTGATGGGTTAGTTAGCAGGTGCATAGCCACACGCATGGCAATGGCTGGTGCCTTTTGTAGGATACACACCTGCTAACTACAGCTCATCAAATGTGTGCCTGGCATGGAGGTTCATATAGGTTATTTGTATTTCAGCCTCCTGCAAACTAGTCAAATATGTATGTGCATGTGCATGTGCATTTAAGTAGCCTATTTGAAGCAAGGTCCAGATGGCCAGCGTGACAAGTTAAAGGCGCTCTACAGTAAGCAATGTTACGCAGTTTCTAAGCTAAAACATGTTTTGTCACATACAGCAAACACCACCTCACCATCGGCTAGCTGCCTATGTCCTGAATATACTGTGAAAAAACACAGTCTCTGTGGACAGCCCAGGCTCCCAAAACGACAATAAAAACAACCTGATCCAGTCTGTACCATAAAAACCAAACGCTGTTGCACGGGAGGGAGGGGGAGGAAGTAGTGAGCTAACTTTCTGTTTTGTTTGAACGTCAACAGAAGTGACGTTACCCGACATCACTTAGAGCACCTTTAAGCATTTTCTTTGTTTCATTTTATTTGACTAGGCTTATTCATTGTCAACCCGACGTCCTGTGACAAGCCTTCAGGCAATGAATATTTTCTGTTTTATTTGACAAGGCCTTATTCATTCTCAACACAATGTCTTGTAAATCGTAAAGGCGGATCAGATATAGGGCCCAACATCTTGATATGCACAGAACAGGCGGACCTGCACCGTGTTGTGTGTGTGTGAGAGAGAGAGAAAGAGTAAGTGTGTGTGTGTGCGTGTCTGTGTGTGTGTGTGTGTGTGTCTGAAAGCAGCTAGAGACAGATGTGTGAGTGTGACTAAGAGAGTGGGGGAGGGGGAGAAAGTTCCTGTGTATGTACGTGCCATTTCTGGTGACTCTGCCATGCTGCAACACTGTATTTATATAGTTAGGAATGAGGATGAATGTGTGTGTGTGTGTGTGTGTGTGTAGGTAATACTTACTGGGTATGTATATGTTTCTAGCCATATCTATCCCTTTATCATAATGTGACACACATACACAGGGGCACACAGACACACACACACACACACACACACAAATACATGCACATTGTGTGACATGCTTCATACCCCCTCTCTCCCTCCCTCCCTCCCTCTCTCATCCTTTCTTTTTTCTCTGCAATCAGAACTGTAGCCATTGCAAATGAAATTCAGGACCTTGAACAGTAAAGCCAGTACCTCTGCAGCTGGAGCTGATTATCATGAAAATGTCTACACACACACACACACACACACACACAGTCAGACACACATACACACACACACACACACACACAGTCAGACACACATACACACACATACACACACACACACACACACACACACACACACACATATGGCCAATTCAATGATTTATGAGTGGAAGAAAATGTGCAATGAAAATGATTGAAGAGCGTAAATGTGTGTGTGGGTGTGTGTGTTTGTGTGGGTGTGTGTGTTTGGGTGTGTGTGTCAGTGTGTGTGGGTGTCACTGACTACTTGTGTGTGAGTGTTGACTGTTGAGATGAAATAAATATGACAGAGTGTGTGTTATTACCAACCCCACTCTCACTTGTGCCACATTGCTAGTGTGTGTGTGTCTGTGTGTGTGTGTGTGTGTGTGTGTGTGTGTGTGTGTGTGTGTGTGTGTGTGTGTGTGTGTGTGTGTGTGTGTGTGTGTGTGCGTCCATAATGGATCATTATTGAAGAACATTGTAATGTAATTTGAAGCAAACTAAACAACTGAAGTGGATAGCTGCAGTGATTTTGGCAATGATGACTAAACACTGATCATGTATCTTCACGCAAGGATTTTTACGAGAGAGGAAAGACGTTTAAGGACAACAAGGCATTAAATCTGTGTGTGTGTGTGTGTGTGTGTGTGTGTGTGTGTGTGTGTGTGTGTGGTTATTGAGATACCAGCCCAATCCCAAGGCCCCAGGGGTGAATTCACACACATGCACACACTCTCCCCATGCGCCTTGTTAGCACTAATTAACATACCCAAAACATCTTGTTCAATTTGATGGGACTGCAATTTGTCTTACTGCCCAGAGAGAGAAGAGCCAGAGAAAATGTGTGTGTGGATGTGTGTGTGCGTGTGTGTTTTAACACCTGCTGAGAGGGATAGAGTGAGAGAGAACACAAAAAAAACAAGTTAGCGAAAGTGAGGAGTGTCTTAACACCTGTCCGAAATGCCTCTAGGACATGTTGTCTGTGTGCCGGCAGTTAGTCCTTTGCCAAAATCAACCCCGTCATTTCATTGAGAGGAAAGTAAATAATGGAATTTCTGAGGTGATGAGTTGGTGCCAAAGATATTGGACCTTTGGAAAGGAACTTTTGAGAAGTGTTGTGAAGTCTTAAAGATTCCAGGTAATGATGTCATCATTACCTAATCAATGGCACACTCCCCCTTATATATTTCCCTAATATTAACTGTGTGTGTGTGTGTGTGTGTGTGTGTATACATGCAGATATATGTGTGTGTCTGTGTGTACTTAATGCCAGTTCTTAAGCATGTGTAATGGTCACTTAGAGGCCAGCTATGGGGACAAACATTAATGCATGTAGAACTCATAGTAACTTCAGGCCAGAGAACTGAGGAACAAGAGAGAGGGAGGAGAGAAAAGAAAGAGAAAGAAAGAAAGAAAGAGAGAAAGAAAGAAAGAAAGGATGAAAGAGAGAAAGGATGATGTAAAGTTACAGTAAATTGTTTCCTGCGGGAACCCAGAAAAATGTTCTTGAAAGAACAAGGTGACACTTTGTGTCCTCTCCTCTCTATCACTGGTTCCCTCTCTTTCTGTTTCTTCCTCTCCCTCTCCCTTTCTCTCTCTCCCCCTCTCTTTCTTCCTCTTCATTTCCCAAAAGGAGTGTAATTTAGGCCATCCTTCACAACACCCAACTCACCCCTCTCTCTCTCTCTCTCTCTTTTTTTCTCTCCCCCCTCTCTCTCTCTCTCTTTTTCTCTTTTTCTCTCCCCCCTCTCTCTCTCTCTCTCTCTCTCTCTCTCTTTTTCTCTCCCCCCTCTCTCTCTTCCCTCTCTCCATCTCTCTTTTCATCTCACTTTCTTCTAGCTCCCTGTGTCCCTGGAGAAGAAACTTTGCAATGCTAATTCTTCACAGCTGGACAGCATTTCTCTATCACTCCATCCTACTCTCCCTCTTTCTATCTTTCTTTTTCTCACTCTATCTCTTCCTTTCGTTCTTGGGGAGAGGGGTGTGAAGACGCCATATGGAAACAGACGCACAGACAAGTTTGTGTGAGAAATGCATAACTTCCATCTGTGAGCCTGTGAAAGTGTATGTGTGTGTGTGTGTGTGTGTGTGTGTGTAAGTAAGCTCGAGAAAGAGAAAGCGAGAGAGTGCATGCATGAAAGAACATTTGTGTGTGTGGATGTGTGTGTGTGTGTGTGTGTGGATGTGTGTGTGTGTGTGTGTGTGTATGTGTGTTGTGTTCTCACATGTATCCCTCTGTGTATTAGCATTGGATTGTGTGACTGCTTCTTGTTCTTCATCTGTTTTAACACCCTGGTTTCTTGTCCCAACCAGTGAAAAATCCCACACACCCACAAAGCTCTCTGAGAGAATACACTAGTAGACACTAACAACAGCTCTAGTAGACACAAACAACAGCTCTATTAGACACTAACAACAGCTCTATTAGACACTAACAACAGCTCTATTAGACACTAACAACAGCTGTATTAGACACAAACAACAACTCTAGTAGACACAAACAACAGCTCTAATAGAGCTGACACAAACAACAGCTCTATTAGACACAAACAACAGCTCTATTAGACACTAACAACTCTATTAGACACAAACAACAGCTCTATTAGACACTAACAGCAGCTCTATTAGACACAAACAACAGCTCTATTAGACACAAACAACAGCTCTATTAGACACAAACAACAACTCTATTAGACACAAACAACAGCTCTATTAGACACAAACAACAGCTCTATTAGACACAAACAACAGCTCTTATTAGTTTGTTAGCAGAGAGCAGATGACTGCGCAGTGTGTGCTAAGAATGAAAGAAGGGCTTTTGTCACCTGCAGCTATACCTGGAGAAATAAACTGTATTTGCACGTTTGCTCTTTTTATCTGTTTCATCACTCAATTGATCAATCAATCAAACAATCAATCAATAAATCAACCACTCAGCCACCCATCAATTTGTGAATGATTTTCATTTTGACCCCTGACTTCTGAAACACTTAGTTTTTTATTAATGTTTTATATTAAATATTTATTATTATTATTTAATATCATTTATATTATAATTTTATTAAGCTCTTGCTGCTCCTTCTCAGGTGGATGTTCTGAAAGTCGACATGGAGAGCGCAGAGTGGAAGATTCTAGAGAACCTGGTTCTGGAGGGAGTACTGAGTTCCGTGGGCCAGCTGCTTCTGGAGGTCCACCTGCACTGGGCCGGGTTCGAAGTGGGCGGGGAGGACTCTGACGTGGTCCGCTATTGGTTCAGTCTGCTGAAGGAGGTGGAGCTTGCTCACTTCAGCCTGTTCCACAGCTGGTCCGACCCCAACAAGCCCCGCCTCTTTTTGCACCGGAACCTATGGAACACCAGCAGCGCGTTTCGGCTGGGCTGGGTTAACACTCGATGGAAGCCACGCTGACCAATCAGACGGATGGTCTGTAGACTATATCCAATAGGAGCAGAGAAGGAAGAGAATGTGAGTTTCCGAACACCAAAAGACCCAGAAGTAACCACTACTTCCAGGAACAATGTGTGACCAGTCAGTGAACTCACATGGACACTAGATAAGTCCATCCTAGAATGGACGAGCTGTGTGCAAAATTAACATTTTGTTGGAGAGTCTGTGAACATTTATTAAAATGTCTGGTCTTAACAGGGTGAAAACGTCTCAGAGAAAACTGTTCTCAAGGAAAAACGGTAAAAACCACTTGCATATCTAACCTTACCAACACTAAGCTGTCAGACTCAAACACAAACATACACACATAATGCTCTCCTGATGTAGGAAAGTGCAACACACACATACACACAAAATACTCTCCTGCTGTAGGAAAGTGCTATCTGTTGGATGGACTGCATCTAAACCCGTAAGAGAGAGCTAATCTCTTATTTGTGGGCTTGGCTCATCATGTTTGGGAATTAGGCTAATACTGGCCGCAGGCTGGAAACGTGACAGGCTCTCCATCTGATTTCTGTATTTATGTCTAATGTCCTGTCCCTGGCGGAGCACTGCACACTTAAGCCCTGTAGGATCCTTAAAAATGCTGAGTCATGTTTCACCCACCTGATACCTGACACTCACTGGCCCACTTATGGGTGAGGAGATACATGACTGGACAAGGTACATTAACACTCAACCCCCTCTCCCTCTGTCCTTCCTACACACACACGTTCACTCACACACACACATACACACGTTCACTCACACACACACAGGTCAGTAAGTGTAATCAACACTGGCAGTACACACCAATGGTGAAGACAGATATGGCAGGACACAACTCATTTATTCCCACTAACACAAAAAGTAGTACACACTAGTACACACACACACACAAAATTTCAAATTGTGGAGAGACGAACGACGGAAATTTGGCTTAGTCCCCCCTGTATATAAGAACATAATCTGTTTTGCTGTAGAAGTGAAAATCAGTGAAAATGATGAAAAAACTGGGCAGGAGGGAGAAATGGTGACACACTTACAGCAGCATGTGATGCAGGGGGAATTTTCCAGAAAGCTCATATCACTGGACAGGCTGCAGCAGGATCTGACCCCGGCCTGGCAGCTTCGTGTGAGATCTGGACCAGATCACATCCAGACTGTTTCCATTCAACTTTTTAATGCAATTTTGTTTTGAAAATAGAAAATCGTTAGAAGAAATGCGTTCCATTGTGAGCTGTTCACAACTCATCCTGTGATAGAGTATCCATTTTTAATTCACAATGACACAGCAGATGCAAACACACATGCCACAAAACAATAAAACGGGTCATGTTGAATACATTACATAGTGCTATACCAGACCTTCAGGGCCCACATCGACAATGTCAGAGACTTCACTCTCTCTATGGTAAGTCAGAGTAGCACCAAAATTGTGGTGCTCGGACCATTGACATGGCTCCATAGCAACCATGTCATTTTCTTTAGCCACATTTTCATTAATGATCTTAAAATGTTGGATGTTGAGTTGTCTGTGCCGGGTCTGTGTAGGTAGGGGGTCAATGGGTCAGCAGTGTCCTGTGAGTTAGTCTGGTGTGAAGGAGAGGAAGGAACCAAACAACTTTTGTATGAACTGTGAATGCATGTTAAAAATAGCAAACTGCTAACTGGCAAATAAAGTTATAATGTACAGATCAATACACACGGATCAAGTCTGGTCGATTGGAATTGCTTAGCTTCTAACACACTCTAATGTGTGCTCACACAGCTCACAAGCTTTCACAGCCTCTTGCACTGACATCTGAGTAATGTTTCAAGTGTGACATCTTGTCAAGCACATTTATGACAACATGGCAGAGAGGGCCTCAAGCTGTCCCAAGATGTAGGGTTGAAAAACGCAGTAAAACCAAACCAGTCTGAGCCTCACTTTCAGTGCTTCATGGGAATAACCCAGAGAGGATGTGGTTGAGCATAATCATTTGAGCCTATGTGTTAGTAGTTTGAGCAAGTGTGTGTGTATTTGATATAATAGGGAGGAGAAAAAGAAAGAGCAAATCTCTCCCACAGACAGACTGTGAATGACAGTAAAATGTCAAATCCATTTTAGCCAGAACTTTGGCCTTTCCACTTACACACGCACACACACACACACACACACACAGAGCTCTTCCCCTTTATAATCCTGGTGCGTCACCATCTCGCAGATGTGTTCTGCAACACTCTTAAACACGACACACACACACAATCTGGAGAATAAAAATACCCTTCTAAGAGGAAGTAAACAAACTCTGTGTGTGTGTCAGAGAGAGAGAGAGAGAGAGAAAAGAGAGAAAAAGGGAGAGAGATGAGTCCATCTTAAAGTGAGATTGATTGAGGTTGACTTTTCTGTTGGGGAAGCAGGAGCTGGAAACAATCCATCTGATTTCAGTTTTCAGACCATCAAATGGACTAATGTTGGTCTATTATTAAAGCGAATCAGCCAAACATCTGTGGCCACAGAGAAACGAGTGTGAAGTGTACATTTTCACCGGGGGAAAATATTCTGTCATAAATCCAGAGTTACACACTCATTGCAAGTCTAGAAGATGTCCAATTTTTAAACAGGTCTGACAGTGTCTTCTGACACGTTTCAAGGGCTGTTCCCCCCGTCTGGTTCATGTTGAAGTACTGTCAACTGGCTGGCTACTGTGTGCTTCTGCTTGCTCTACACACTCCACACGCCTGCTTCATTTTCAAGTGGAGTGCTTTTGGGGATTTCTGTCAAAATGAAAATGTTTTGGTTTACATGGCACTAAATATTGGCAGAACAAAAACATGTCAATATTTGGGAAGTATTTGGTTAATAAGGGCTTAACAGAGACAATACCTTTTCAGGTATTTCAAATCCATCACCATTTCCAGGTAAAATGACAGAAACCTTCTCAAACTCTGAGGTATTCACACATTCCCCCAACAATCATTCATTTGCTTATTTTATTCAGTTGGGCAATGTCAATGTGACCAATCACTTTGCACACTATGCGCATGTTGGTATTAATCCAAACACTATGGAATCGAGGAATCTATTTCACACTTCAAAAAAACAATTGATCTGGTCTATTTTATATTGACTGATTGATATTGATAGTCATTCATGTCACGGTACATTTAGAGTGGGATATTAATCTGCCAAGCACCACGAGCTATGTCAAGCATGACAGTTAATACTGTGATACCCTAAAGATGAGCAAGGAATGTATATTTGAATTAGGAGACTGAAGTGAGAATTACACCAGCAGCACCATGGAGCATTTGGCTGATAATCAGATTGGACATGCGTCAACAGGACAATGGCATCTCAACAGCTCTTGGCCAGATTACACTTAACTATCAAATCAGCTCTGGATCCAGCCAAGACGAAGCAGTCAGTATACAGATTCAGACATGCAAGCAAGCACACACACCCACACAGATCACTCAATAATTAGAAATAGTCTGGAACACCTTGGCCTTGAGAATAAATGTACAGAACATTGCCATCTGTTAATGGAACAACGATAACAGACAGCAAAGAAATGTTTTTAGGGAAACAGATTTCAAATAGAAGCAAGTAATAGAGCTGTGTGCATTCTGAAATAGCTCGTTTCTGTTGATAAGAGTGCTTTCCACGGATACCCTGATCCAGAGCTGAACCATCTGGCCAAGTCTCCTCACAATAAAAAAAAGGCTCAAGAAGAACTCTCATAGCACTTCCAAGAACAGCATCCAAATATAGGCTCTTCTGTAAAAAATAATCCAGAGCCGTCTCCTACTTTCAATGAGCAACCTACAATATGGGCTGACTGAAAGCACTTAGACAAGTGCTCTCTTGTATAAAGCCATGCTGGAGACTTCAAAGCCATGCTGGAGACACTGTGATGCGTCTTCATAAAACTCTGAAAACTAAATAATCCAGACCGCTACAGTTATTCTGCTTCTCAAACACAGACCAAGTTCAAACAAGCGCAGAGCACACATATCTCAGTGGAATATACTGTTAAGACTAACTGTGAATTGACCTCTTATCTGTGTGTGTGTGTGTGTGTGCTGACGAGGCTGACCTTTGGGTGTCTGTCTCTCACACACGAAAGGAGAACACGTATTTGTGGTCTGGCCATGCCCATGATGTAAACCTGAGGTAGGAGACGTAAACATTGTCTCCATGCTGCCATGGATTCTCTCCACACAAAGGACAATGTGGTGTTTACGTGTGGTGTTGCGCAGGACCTCGGGGAAGGTGTGTCAAATCTTCCATGCAATGCAAGTAAGTCTTCACCAGACGTTCCCATTTTCACTGTGAAACATCTTCATTATGATTTATTAAGGTGGTCTTTCCCTTTTTAAATGCACAAATGTCATCATTTTATTCTCTTTTATAAGGATGGGGTAATGGCGACAGATGTGTTTGTGTGTGTGTGTTTGTGTGACAGTAACACCAAAAGCTGCTTATTAAGGTAAATGTACAAAATGTTTTATTGGCATAAGCAGAGTCCAGTCTGGTTGTGTGTGTGTGTGTGTGTGTGTGTGTGTGTGTGTGTGTCATCTGAGGACAGGAGAGACTGTGAATTTAGACCGTGATCAGCTGCTGTTTGAAGAGAAAATAAAACAGATAAAAAATAAAACAAAAACATCCAAACAAGACAAAACCCTAAAAATAGTTTTTTCCCCTCCTCCAACTCCTCCCCTCCGCACACGCGTTTGTGTGTGTGTGTGTGTGTGTTTGTGGCCGAGGGAGAGGAAGAGACGAGGGGGTAAAATTAACTACAGACTACAGAACTGGATGCCAGCCCTGTAAACCCCTCTGACTTTAGGACGAGAGAACAGGAGGAACCACAGGACCGAGAGAACATGAGGAACCACAGGACCGAGAGAACAGGAGAATGGAAGAGAGGAACCAGGAGCAGTAAATGAGAGGAGTGAGCCAAAACAGGGACAGAGTAAAGGCCAGTAAGGTGGGCTGAGCGGAGGAGGATAAATAAAAACCAGGCTCCTGGCTAGGGGGCGCCTGACCAATAAAACAAAACAGAAAGTCTCCTTATGCAAATCAATCTCTGTTTCTCATCATAGTCCTCAGCAGTCTTTTCTTTCACTTTCTCTGCTCTTCTCCTTATCCCCCTTTCTCTCTTCATCCATCTGTAGCTTTCTTTCTTTCTTTCTTTCTTTCTCTCTCTCGTTCCCACCATCCTCGTCGTCTCCCTCCTCGTCTAGTCCCAGAGTTTGATCTGTCCGTCCCAGCCGCAGGTGATGACCTTGGAGGTCTCGTGGGGGTGCCACAGGGCGCTGATGCACACCTTGTCGTGCGCTTTGATGCGGTGGTACAGCTTGGTGGTCTTCCAGTCCCAGATGTTCAGCTTCCCGTCCGCATCACCCGACACCACATAACTGCAGCACACGGAGAGAGGGGGGGAGAGAGAGAGAGGAGAGAGGGGAAAGAGAGAGAAATAGAAGGAGGGAGGGAGAGAGAGATAGAAGGAGGGAGAGAGGGAGAGATAGGAGGGAGGGACAGAGAGAGATAGAAGGAGGGAGAGAGGGAGAGATAGGAGGGAGGGACAGAGAGAGATAGAAGGAGGGAGAGAGGGAGAGATAGGAGGGAGGGACAGAGATATAGAGAGAGAGAGAGAGAGAGAGAGAGAGAGAGAGAGAGAGATAGAGATAGAGATAGAGATAGAGATAGAGATAGAGATAGAGATAGAGATAGAGATAGATAGATAGATAGATAGAGAGAGAGAAAGGTGGAAAGAATAGAGTAAAAAAAGAGAAAGAGGGAGACAAGATAGAGATTGAGAGGATAGTAGACGACAAAGGATGGAATGAGTTGGCAGAGGTAGAGAGGGAATTGAGAGAGAGAGATTGAAGGAGCGACAGAAGGTAGGATAATGGATAATGAGGAGCGACAGAAGGTAGGATAATGGATAATGAGGAGAGACAGAAGGTAGGATAATGGATAATGAGGAGAGACAGAAGGTAGGATAATGGATAATGAGGAGAGACAGAAGGTAGGATAATGGATAATGAGGAGAGACAGAAGGTAGGATAATGGATAATGAGGAGAGACAGAAGGTAGGATAATGGATAATGAGGAGAGACAGATTGAAAGAGAGAGAGGGGAAAGTAAAAGACAAAGAGAGTGAGTGAGTCAATTGGCAAGTTTAACAAAACCTGACAAGCATTTCAATCTTCCAGTTTAAGAGAAAGCAAACTAATAAAGCCTATAGAAGATGTGGGTTAAGAGAAAGCAAACTAATAAAGCCTATAGGGGATGTGGGTTAAGAGAAAGCAAACTAATAAAGCCTATAGGGGATGTGGGTTAAGAGAAAGCAAACTAATAAAGCCTATAGGGGATGTGGGTTAAGAGAAAGCAAACTAATAAAGCCTATAGGGGATGTGGGTTAAGAGAAAGCAAACTAATAAAGCCTATAGGGGATGTGGGTTAAACTAATAAAGCCTATAGAAGATGTGGGTTAAGAGAAAGCAAACTAATAAAGCCTATAGAAGATGTGGGTTAAGAGAAAGCAAACTAACTAGATGTACCGCAGAGCGGTACAAAATATGACCGCCGCCCAGTCCAGCACATTTTTTCCACAAAAAGAAATCACGCTGAAAGGCCTATATGATTCTAACTGTCTCACTAAATTGCATTATGCACACTCAATTCTCACTGGTATCTGCTAGACAACAAGTCCCAAAACATGATTAGTTCATAGATTTCACATGTAAAATTCATTTTATACAACCCCACCTCCATCTTGCCTGTTCATAATTCTGAGAAATTCTTGATTGTTTGTGATATGTTTATGTTATGTGTGTGTGTGTGTGTGAGTGTGTGTGTGTGTGCGTGCTTGTGTGTGTGCCTGCGTATGTGCCTGTGCATGGAAGCGTACATATGTCTACTGTGTGAGTATATGTCATACGTATAATTACTGTGAGTGTGTGTGTGTGCATGTGTATCTGTTTGTGCACATGTGTGCACATGAAATGGGTTAACATGACCCCTGGAGGCAAATATATACGGAAAAAAAATGGTCATCCTAGGCCCTACAGTTCTCAAGATATTCACAGAGAACTGTGTCTGGCCTAACCTCCTTTCGGGGGGTCCAGTCCAGCGGGGGGGCTACAGATCAAAACGAAAAATGACGGTTCCATGCTATCCATGTGGGGGTACATGCCCACCAAGTTTTGTGTACCCCGGTCTTTCAGTGTCCCGGGAATCCTTGTTGGTGTACGTCACTAAATGTACACATAAATTATTTTATTGTAAGGCCCCCCATGAACGAAAGTACACAAAACTTGGCATGCATTCGGAGGGTGTCATAATGATCCTACACTTTCAATTTCGTGCAGTTTTGATCATGTCAGCCAGAGATATTGTGATGAAAACACCTACATTTTTGCTTTTTAATTTTTAACTAGGTGGCGCTATACATGAAATAAGTGGTAATGGGATGGGTTGACATGGCCCCTTGAGATCAACATACAAAAAAAAGGTGGACCTCCTAGGCCCTACGGTTCTCGAGATATTCACAGAAAACTGTCTCCGGCCACCTACAGGCCAGTTGGTGTATAGTAACATAAATTAATTTATTGTGTGGCCCCCCATGAACGGAATTCCACGAAACTTGGCGTGCATTCAGAGGGTGTCATAATGATCCTACACTTCCAATTTCGTGCAGTTTTGACTATGTTAGGTCACAGATACCTGCGATTACAACACCTCATTTTTACTTTTTTGTGTTTAACTAGGTGGAGCTATACATGAAATGAGTGGTTATGGAATGGGTTGACATGGCCCCTTGAGATCAACTTACAAAAAAAAAAATGGTCCTCCTAAACCTTACGGTTCTCGAGATATTCACAGAAAACTGTGTCTGCCCTACCCTCCTTTCGGGGGGTGCAGTCCAGCGGGAGGGCTACAGATCAAAACGAAAAACGATGGTTCCATGCTATCCATATGGGGTTACATGCCCACCAAGTTTCGTCTACCCCGGTCTTTCAGTGTCCCGGGACTCATTGATGGAAATTTGGACATGCGAAAAAAAAAAAAAAAAAAAAAAAAAAAAAAAAAAAAATCTGACTAAACCTATATGACCGCCGCTTCGCTGCGCGGCGGTCATAACTAATAAAGCCTATAGGGGATGTGGGTTAAGAGAAAGCAAACTAATAAAGCCTATAGAAGATGTGGGTTAAGAGAAAGCAAACTAATAAAGCCTATAAAATATGTGGGTTAAGAGAAAGCAAACTAATAAAGCCTATAGGGGATGTGGGTTAAACTAATAAAGCCTATAGAAGATGTGGGTTAAACTAATAAAGCCTATAGGGGATGTGGGTTAAACTAATAAAGCCTATAGGGGATGTGGGTTAAACTAATAAAGCCTATAGGGGATGTGGGTTAAACTAATAAAGCCTATAGGGGATTTGGGTTAAACTCATAAATTCTATAGGGGATGTGGGTTAAACTCATAAATTCTATAGGGGATGTGGGTTCGTCCCTCATCATCTCATGGAACGCTCAGAACTTTATTAGTTCCCCACTCTGCTGGACGCCATGGCAACGAGCCCTGGCCCACGCGGTGAGAGTTGCACCCTCGGAACCCTGCTTTCCCAATTACAGCAATTAGTCCCTCAATTAAGACAGCGGAGACAATCAGAGCCCAGGGCTTTCAGCCCAGTCCATTAGCACTGTTTGATATTAGTCGCCAGGCCCCAGTCAAAACAAACCACATCCGCTGAGCACAGCTGGACACACAGGGAAATACCCACTTCAGTGGCACTGTGTGTGTGTGTGTGTGTGTGTGTGTGTGTGTGTGTGTGTGTGTGTGTGTGTGTGTGTGTGTCCAGTGCTTAAGGATAAGAACATATAAAGGTTATACTTCACATAAAAAGTAATTTGGGTGTGTGCAATCTACTTTTTATTTGGACATGGTTCAGGCTTTAAAACACAGACAATTTCTGAGCTTGAATTATCAGGCATTTTTGAAGATGTCATAGGCCTTATTGGACACTTATTATAGCTGTCTAATATTAGCGATAACGTTAGCGATAATAATAGCGTTAACGTTCACAACATTATAAGAAAACATGCTGCTACACTGCTATATGCTAATTTACTTGTTTTTTTACTCGTTTGGGATATTTAATTCTCAAAGTTTCAACTATCCCACCTATGACATCCCTATCTTTCCAGCTGACATTTTAGACGCACCTGCGCTTGCACACACTTTCACTTTAGAATGGCGTGAATGACTGAGGGATGAGAACCGTGAACACAAGTTTCAAATTAAAAGCGATAGTTTCTTTTTTTTCTGAGACGCATATTTTCCCCTTGGGATCTACAATATCATGGTCTCTACCGAAATTAATTGATGTTACTGTTTCCATTAATTCTACCAAAGGCCAAAAAAGGACCTGAATTAAATTAAAAAAAGACTTTGTAAACAAAATTCAATACTTTTAAGGCCTTAATTTGACAACATTAAATCTAAGACTTTTTCAAATCTTTTAAGAACCCACTGGTACCCTGAAATTACACAAGGCCCGTAAATCAGCATACTTTACATACAAACTCATACACACACACACACACACACACACTTATCCACAACGCACTGATACAGATGGGTCGTCAACTGGCTTTGTAAGTCATGAGAGACCACACATACACACACACACACACACACACACACGTACCTCATGTCGGGGGAGAAGTCCACTTGGCAGGCGTACCCTGCCACCATGTGTCCCTTGAAGATCTTCTTCTTGTTGAGCCGGAAGCGGTTCTGGGCGCCGAAAATCAGGATCTGGTTGTCCATGGACTGGCAGGCCAGCCACTTCCCTGCAGATACACACACACCCATGCACAGAGTTGCAAACACACACACACACACACACACACACACACAGATGTAGACAGCCACACATGCAGGGACGCGCACACACACACACACACACACACACACACACACACGCATGCACATAGAGATGTATACAGACACACACAGACACACAAAGAAATAAGAGAATTAGGACAAATGCGGACATGCAGTTTAAGTATGGGTGTGTATTCACGTCTGATTCAATGGGTTTCCCTCCACAGTAAATCTTAGTGTGTGTGTGTGTGTGTGTGTGTGTACATGTGTTCACCAGAGAAAGGGTGTGTGCAAGACTGGAGATTTGTTTTATGGGGCTTGCAAAACACACTTGAGAAAGTGTCTGAGACTCAGTGTGTGTGTGTGTGGATGTGAGAAAGAGTGTGGATGCACGTGTGCCAGGGGCCTGTGTGTGAGTAAGAGAAAGAGAGTGTAAGAGAGAGAGAAAGAAAGAGAGAGAGGACAAAGAGAATAAGAGAGAGCTGGTGTGTGTGTGTGTGGGTGTAAACTTACCATTGGGTGAGAGTGTGACAGCTGGCATAGAGTGCATGCTGGGCTCGGCGATGTACTTGAAGTCCACAGGAATGTCCCTGAAAAAGCGCGCACGCGCACACACACAAACACCCGCACAGTCAACAACTGCACAATAGAGGTCTGCGCGGGTCTGATTTTCCAGTCCCGCTCCCACCCGCTCCCGAATTAATGTGTCATTTTTAGTCCCGCTCCCGCCCGCATCTGTAACATGATGTCCCGCTCCCGCCCGCTAAGGCCCGCATGCAGGAGGGATAGCCTATTCAGTTTTTCTTTCTGTCTCACGAAAGGAGCACACACACCTGAGAAAGACTCCAGATGTCAGTTTCTTGGTTCTGAATGTAGGATAACAACTGAAGTAGGCCTAGTCTGGTGCCCTCTTCCTCTGTCATGCTTTCGATTTTTGAGTTTTGACAATGAGCATATTTAATTTTACACACATATTTAATTTGCGGGAGTGCAGTGAATCATCGGTTTGTCCCGCACCCGCGAACGCACCTCTCTCATCCCGCCCGCTCCCGCAAAGAGCATTCAAAAGCTGTCCCGCGCCGCACTCTTTTGCGTCGGGACCCGCGGGTCTACCGCAGGAGTGCAGACCTCTACTGTACAATACCATGCAAGGCCAAATCTGCATACATTACAGAGTAGAGTTTAGACCAGGCACAAAAATACTCCTTTCTAATTGGCTGGCTGGTGTCCATCATCCTTAGATACTGAAAGACCTTACAAAAGAGATCCAGCCAAAAATGGCATCCCATTTCCCACCACTGGTAACCGTGCCAACAACAGTAAACATTACTGGCGGCTGATGGACACTAACTTGTGGTGCATGACGACCAGGGATGACAAATTAAGAGAGTAATGTCTTCAGTAGACCACACAGAATATGGTAGCCACACTAGGGGCAGGAGAATAGCGGCTAAGGGATCCTGATATACATTAGCATTTGTGGTGCATCAAGGTGCCTGCACAACTGCTATCCAGACATCTCTCCCTATTAGTTCCTGAGCCATCCCTTAGTTTGTGTGTATGTGTGTGTATGCATAATGCATCTATGTGTGTGTATGCATATTATATCTGTGTATGTGTGTGTGTGTGTGTACGTGAGAGTGAATCCTCATTCCTTCTAAGATATTAGGTATAATGATGCTGTGGTCGTGTGATTTATACAGCCTAATGTCACGAGAGAAGGGGGGGGGGGGGGGAGAGATGGAGTTCATAAGAAATGGAGCTAATGGTTCACTGAGCCTTCCGTGTGTGTGTGTGTGCGCGCACATGCATTCAGCTGTTGTCTGCCTAATCCCTCTTCTCCATGGGAAAGGAGTTAATGTGCCCATACATACATTTTTTGCTCAATTCCCATTCCGTATACAGATACACACACACACACGCCAACATAGACACATAGACATACACACACACAGAAATATAGCTTGGTAAAGCAGGCGGATGCCATCTGTGGTAGAAGGGACAGTAAAGCCCTGAACTGGCACTCACTCAGAGAACCATCACACACACACACACACACACACACACACAGGCTTGTGTACATAAACACACGCGCGCACACACACACCCTAAGCCCAGCAGGTTTTCTGGGCCCACAAGGCTAGTGAGGTCTGTTGCAGTGTGGCCCACTGATGCTGCCAACCATCTTCAATTACCCAAACAGGACAAAGAGGAGGACCCGGCCTCACGAAAACACTCGGCCAATCAGCTTAGCAATCAGTACACCACACACACACACACATAATTACAAGAATCAAAAACATTGCATCATGGGTATTTTGTTTTCTGTTTTGTAATCCTTGGGCACTACACAGAAACACAAAACAAGCTAGCGCTCCGTCTGTATTTAACAAGTCAGGCTGAGGCCAGTGAACCACATCTGACCCAAACGATCCAGGCTACAGCTGACATACACACTCGGAACTCACCCAACATGCTTTTCACACACTTCATAGGCGGCCCACCACAATATCAACACTGACCACCACACAATGATTTTCCAGGTTGTACTACATCATAACCACGCTGCGCTAATTTGTTAAAAAACTGTTGCATTCAAGTTAATTCTGCAAACCTACCACC
>NW_027468859.1:4502120-4527120 GCF_046254945.1 Alosa pseudoharengus
ACACACACACACACACACACACACACACACACACACACCAGATTTGTATTATTTCTCACCCAGCAACGCGCACGCACACACACAAATACAGGAATCCATGAGATTTCATATTTACCGATAAACGTTCGTACGCATCTGCGATCGCCGTAGACTTCCCATAACTACAATAGAACACACAAAACAGACAAGAACATTCTGATTGCTCCAACCAATCACAAATCTCCACACAACCAACACAGCAAACCTGGGTATGTCAAAAGAAAACTGCGCTCTGTGTACAGTGTTGCCAAAGTGAATAGATTTTCTTCCAAACAAATAAATTATTTAAAAAAAATCAATATACAGTTCCAGGTGCCAGGCTAAGTAAGGGTTAACGTATTGTCCGCCGGCCGGTCATTATCGGAAAATAAGCACAGACAGAGTGAACTGGAGCTGGACTGGCAGACAGTACATTATCCCAGTTATACGGCTACTTGCCAAACTTCACACCATATGTCTTTTTAAATGAGTCTTTTACTGATTCATGGTCTCTGCTTAGAAACAAATCAAATCTTTCCTTTGTTACAACATTACTTACTGACTTGAAGTCCCATTATGGGAAGTGAATAGACTACTTGTGGAATGATATAAAAGACATGAATCAGTAGCACAAAAACCCTTTGGCAGTAGTCATTAACTTCTGCTGCAGTCAGATATAAGAAATGTCAGACCTCCGAATGTAGGGAAGGTCCACTCAAGTCAGTGGAACTTTCTGCAGCAATATGAAAAGCTGTATAATTGTATAGACAGTGGTGTTGGTGTGTGTGTGTGGTCTAGTGAGAGGTGAAAGTGATACCTTGATCTTGCAGTCCATGGAACAAGAGAGCAGGAGATGAGCTGAAGCAGGAAACAATCGGATCGCACTGACCCCCTAGAGGGAGGGAGGGAGAGAGAGAGACAGGGAGAGAGGGAGAGAGCAAAGAGTATAGAAAGGAGAGAGGTGGAGGAGAGACAAGAGGAGAGTGGGAGGAATGAAAAGAAGAGAAAAGAAGATGAGTGAGAGAGGAGGGAAGAATAGGGTATTAGATATGCATACAGATTGTATATATTCTATTACAATGCAAGTTTACGTAAGGGTCCACTGCTGTGTATAGTTTCAGTCCTCGTCAAACTTTGAGGTAGTTCACAAGAGATGTCTGACAATCATAGGCTATGCTGGGCAAGACCTACACACAACCTTTTCTGCACAGCCATAATAATAAATAAGATTTAATTAATGGTAACTCCAGCACACTTCGGACAACAATCCAGTGCGTCACGGATCACCGGCGCACAAAGATGTTTGGATTGCTTAGTTTAATGTCAAAAAGGTGCAAAAACGTTTTACTTTTCATCATAGTCAATCAAGACCTTTCTCCTGAATGTCTCCTCTTTACTGGCCTTCTGCATGCACGCACACACACACGCGCACGCGCACGCGCACGCGCACGCGCACGCGCACGCGCACGCGCACGCGCACGCGCACGCGCACACGCACACGCACACGCACACGCACACGCACACGCACACGCACACGCACACGCACACGCACACGCACACGCACACGCACACGCACACGCACACGCACACACACACACACACACACACACACACACACACACACAATTTACCTTTGTGTGTCCGGTCCAGACGTGCAGCTGTTTCTTGGGCAGGTAGCACTTGTCTGGTGCGTCCGCCGAGCGCAGGTTGATGCCCACATCCTGCGGAGCATGCAGGTACGAGCGACCCTGGTAGTCGTACATCTCCTTAACTGTGGACAAACACACACACACACACACACACACACACACACACACACACGTTTAAAGGGTGCTTGCTTATACTACAGTCACCGCTACTTTGACATGGGCCATTTGACTGATCCAAAAAAAGACGCATGCCATAAAAAACACGTATTCCATCGTAAGCCTAGACAGTCATCTTGAAATACATAATGCAATGTACATATGACTGAGAATCTAGTCCTTACCAGAACTGGTAAACTAGCAAGTGAGTGAATTGAAGAGTGAAAGTTGTTGTTGTAATGACTTGTGAGCTACAAGACTTTGCTTGAGCTACACAAATTTGCTTAAGTTAGTGAAAACTGAGGATGTGAGGTTCTAAAACGGAACTAGAGATCAACTGAATGAGCAAATGAATGTGTGAATGAATGAATGAATATGCAAATGAATGAATGAATGTGTGAATTAATGAATGAATGAGTGAATGAATGAATGAATGTGCGAATGAATGAATGAATATGCAAATTAATGAATGAATGTGTGAATTAAAGAATGAATGTATAAGTGAATGAATGAATGTGCGAATGAATGAATGAGTGAATGAAAGCTTTACCATGAAGAATAGTCTTCTCCTCTCCAGGTGCCTCTTCCTCATTCCTTCCTTTCTTCTGCCGTTTTGCTAGAATCTCATCCAGCTCCTTCTGCTCCTCCTGTTGTTTTTATACGCACACACAAACATACAATGAGTAAACACAGACCAAGGGACTTAAGTACACGACTAGTGTTCAAAAGTTTGGGGTTGCTTATAAATATCCTTGTTTTCCCATGACAACACGCATGATATTGGTTTGAATAGGAAAACAGCAAAATGAACAGGAAATGTAGTCACTGAAACAGGAAATATATTCACTCACACTGATTTCTAACTGAAATAATTGTGCCCTTCAATCTTACATAAAAGCATCCTCCGTTTGCCTTTCTTCCAAAAAAACAAAACAATCTGTGGACTGAACCCCAATGTGTGTGTGTGTGTGTGTGTGTGTGTTTGTGTGTAGCATGCACGGGGAACCCTGAGGACCAGGCCTCACCTCTGAAGGCTTGGCCCCGTCCTTCTCATCCTGGTACTTAGCCCATGGCCCCAGGAACGCTTCCAGGTCTGCCGCCTCTCCACCCTTTATCTTCTTACGCTTCTCCGACTTCTTTGGCCCAGTCTCAAACACCGTCTGTCCTGTTGCACACACACGCGCACACACACACACACACAGTAAATCTCCAAACAATGAACTCACAAAACTTTTCAAACATAACTTTCAGCTGTAAAACCCATTTGACAAAAAAAAAAAAGAAAGAAAAAGAAAATCAATACCTGTTTCACTTGCGGGTTTCTCATAGAAATGAGATACGATATCAAATTTGACAAGAACAAATTTAAAACATATAGCCCCAAACCTGAACTGTAGACAAACTAAACCACACAAGACGCACGCACGCTTCATCAGCTATGACTTGTTATGCATCTCCACTTTCAAAGCAGTACAGTCGTGATTTAAGTTCCTGCTCAGGCGTCGGAACCTTCCATAAAAATGACGGCCGTGCCACCCCAAACACAACAAACTGGCCAGGATTTGCAGCCTGCTGACCACAGCTGAAATGTTTCCTTAGCATAGCCACTCTCCGCTCTCCTGGTCATCAATCAAAGTGTTTGGCGGAATTTTCCCGGTGATAAATTAATTGGGTTCATTTTTCTCTTTTAAAATGTTAGCAATTTGTCTCCTGTACTGACTTCCCCTCTGTGCAGCCAAGGCTTCAGAGCCCAACTCTATTGAACACCAGCATATGTCTATGCAGCAAATGCATTAAAAGAGATATTCAAGTACATTACGTTTACATGTATTCATTTAGCAGACGCTTTTTCAAAAGCAACTTACATACTTGTATGTCAATTATATTACAAGGGCATTGTTACATTGTCTCCGGAGCAACTCGGGCTTAAGTGCCTTGCTCAAGGGCACAACGGTGGAAGCTGGGAATTGAACCCACAACTTTTCTGGCTACTGCATGGTAGCACAGGTCTTTAGCCACTACGCTACCATCACGACTGCAAGTAAATTAAATGTATGAATGAGCGAGTCAATTATTATAAATTATAATTGATTTATAACTTGATTGGCTGATTAAATCACCAGAAGCTTAACAGTTCTGTTCACTCTACTGCATATCTCCGCCAGTGTGACATCAATAGCACTTCAGTAGCAATCCCCCATAGAGTTCAGTGAAGAGCAGCCCTTGTCTAACATCTAACAAGACGTCACATCATAGGACCAATCATACGGCACAAACACAGTCAGCTGCACAGTCATCCTCTCAATTGTCCAGAACAGCTCTAATTGTAAAAAATGTTGTAAATCAGGTTTATAGGCCAAGTATACTTGCGTATACAAGGAATGTGGTCTCTGCATTTATCCCATCTGTGAATTAGTGAAACACACTGAACACACAGTGAGGTGAAGCACACTAACCAGGAGCAGTGAGCTGCCTTGCTACACTGCTACACTGGCGCTCGGGGAGCAGTGAGGGGTTAGGTGCCTTGCTCAAGGGCACTTCAGCCGTGGATGTGGGCATGGGAGAGCAGTGCTCAACCACTCCCACCTTCCCCCTTTCAAGCCCGAAGACCTAACCAGTAGGCCACGGCTGCCCCTCTGGCTGCTATAGAATTGCCATCCTAGTCCATAAATGGCCCTTGCGTTAAAGAGTCAAGAGTCACGTAATTAGCACTTATGAGGTCACAGACTCCCTACGCCACAGCAGTACAAGTACTAAAAGAACTTTGAATGATGTCATGACATCTTAGGCCGTGGATTCAATGCAGCACCATACTCATCATTTTTTACAGGCACTTGGCGACTCAGGAAGTTATGAACCGTAGTGAATATGCAGTCAATGATTTGAAACAGTGCAAACTCAATACTGCACCTAATCAGTCTTCATTCTGTGGAGGCAGGGATATCGACTAGGACATGTCTGGAGTGTGGGAGGCAACAGAAAACTACAGAAGACCCCACATACCTTTGTTTTTTTCGGCCTCTTCCACTGCACCTATGTAACTGCTGGCTGACACCAGGCTTGTATCCACTGAAGGGTCCAGGGCATAGCCTGTCAGAGGGAATACAAATGGATGAGAAGAGATACATCAAGATGGTAGAGCAGACAACTTAACCCCAAATAAGAACATTCAGTGCAAATGAAATTATTATCTACAAGAACTAAGATTTTTAAGGAAACAAACAAAACTTTAACTTCCTAAGTGATGTCAATCTGTACAACAGAAATAATATATGATAAGAAATAAACTACCATAGGTTGAAAACGTCCTCCTCTGCTGTTCGAACATAAAGTCATTAAGGTGCGCTGGCTCTGCGTACCCCGACAACATGTTCCTTGGAGCCGCCATTTGTTGAGTCCTGAATGGATTCACTGGGCCAAACTGTCAAAATCAATCAGAAAGACGATATAACAAGGCAAGGTAATGTATAAGGTGCATGGTATGACCTGTCCAATGCCTTTGAAATCTGAGTATGCAATGTGTACTTTGCAAGTAATGTATTTCTAGAAACTAGTTCGGGACTGTTTCGTAAGTGAAGTAAATACAATCGCAATGAGTACCATCTTCATTACTTAACATGAATAAACGAAGAGACTATCTCTGCTTGATGACTCGGTTAGGAGAGTTTCATTAACTCACCTCTGGCGCGAACATCGTTTCATACGAGGGATTATAGTTGACTTCTTTGAGAGAGGGGTCGAGATGGGTACCTGTCATGACATCCTCCTACATTAACAAAACAAGAACATAATTCCAGATCATAACCTGTTCAGAAGTCAACGTTTTAGGCTACTAATGTTAGGCATACTGGCATGTTCATACATCCGCGAGAGGAACAGTTCAACGGCAACTTGCTTCAGATATTAACAAAAACGAGAAAGGTCAGAGGGCGATGTATTACCGAAAAGAAAAAAGAATGAATCACCACATTGTAATACAAATTACTCAGGAATCAATACACATTTTAACAGCTAGAAGCTGCACTTTGTCACGTTGGCGTTAACGTTACTTGTTGGCTAAGTTAATCGTGGCTAGCCTAGCAAACTTAGCTAGCTAGAGATTTTACCTTCACGGCGACTTCAGGAGCAGAGTTAAGAACAACCAAAGATGTCGTTTTCCCGGATTTCAGAGGCTGTAGATGTGAAAACGCATCTGGGTCTACTTTTTCTGGCTCTGGTATGGATTCTGTCTCGTTATCAGAGTCTGAATTGGCATCGTACGAAACGAGGGAACCCACCGAGGCCGCCATCTTGGATGTTGTGAACGTCTTCCCTGAGAGGTCCTAAAATGTACATTACAAAATGGTATTCAAATGCACAAAATACTTCTACCAAATTATAGTACATCTATGATATGAATTGTTACAAATATACACAAATGTGTATTTATATTTTCTAATTACAAATATGTATTTACTATAAGACTATAACTAGCCATTTAGAATAGATACGTTTTATAAAGCGTCCAGGACCTGGGATGGGGGAGAAAAAACACCAAGGGCTCGTACTCATGCTCGTAGACATTCCCTGGTTTGATTGAATATTATCAATTTGCAAAAAGGCAGGAGTCCTTGGACTAAAAGCCAACGATAAGGGCAAGGGCTAGAATAAATGCGCTGAAGAAAACAATTGCACCACACTTTCGGCTGTAGGCTGTTGTGTCAGATCCAACGTCCAGTAATCTGTTATCCAGAAACTCCAACCTGTGAAAAAATAATATGTGTTTGTTTGTTCTTAAAGAACGTGAATATCCACTTTAACATAGGCTAACAGGCTAGCCTATGCCTACTACTAAATGCATTCCACACACTATAATGTCAGATTATTATAACACTAGAAAAAACCGACAAATTGAGAAGTAAACATCTGGGCCTAATCTAATATGAAAGAGACATTGCATATGGAGTATGGACTTCATGAATTAAACTTCTCTGCAGAGTAGCCTGGTACACCAGTGCAGAAATAGCCAACCCTAAATCCTTCTTCGCTGCTTCCAATTGGTCAGTACGGCATTAACGGGAGTGTTCAGAGGGAGTGAACCAATGGTGTGCAGGTATACAGTTTGTGCGGGCCAAGTCTGTTGCGTGGGGTATTTCAACAATAGAAAGTGGTACGTGCCATCCTCAGCAGATAGAGGTATAACTACAGGCGGCACGGGCATGGTCCCCCTGTCAAGATACGAGAATACCCGTGGAATCAGAGTGTACGGGGTCAGGGCAGTCTGTTGGATAACTCAGACAGTGTATGTATTGCGTTGTCCGATTTAGTAGCTTCTCTCCTCGAACGCCGATAGTCCCTTTTGGAACTAGTGCTCAGTTGTGATCCTTGCTCCTCATTTTTAATAGGTTTCACCAGCAGTCAAAGCACGCACTCTTAAACCTTGTCAAGAGCGCGTCGTGGAATGGAACTGGAAATTTAAAATACTCTAACCTCGAAATCAAATTCGGAGGCTCAGCACACCAAGCAATGGGAAGGATTTAGCAGTGTAATTTACTCTTACGCTTCAGGTAAGTCATTCAATTAAGACATACCATAATCTAACACATTAGTGGTCTATAATGTGCATTTAATGCAATATTTTATGCACGGAAGATTTATCAAATTAGGATATAAGCTATTTATGAATAAAGAAGTCCTACGACCAGTAAGCCATACTTGGCTTTTGTTAACGTGAGAAGGTTAGCCTACCTAGTGCGGTGTGGGTGACAGGTGTGATTTGAATAATGGATGCATCGCTCTTTTCTGCGCCGTTGCCACCCTATGAATTTTGTAAGCATTTCAATGATACGCTGAAGGAGCATTATCGTACATCATCTGCCTGACCAGTCTTTCTGAAGGTCTTTCGTTAGACTGACTGAGCCTTGAAAAGCAGCCCGGGGAGGGGGGGGGGGGGTCGCGGTTGCACATCTGTATCTGGCCAAAATGCCAAGCTGAGCGGAATCCTCCCAACGAAAAGCCTAGGTTACCTCGTTGGCTAGCTTGTTTGTAGAGAGCTGGGCTTGCAGGCTAATTATTACACGCAAATGGCATTCTGTGGGGTTGGTGTGAAATTCTTTTTTAACGTTTACATTTCCGATACGCTGTTCGAGGCTAGGAGTGTCTTCGAGGAGGAATGCAGCTTAATCGCATTTTAACGATGTGACTTCAGTGAAAGGTTGATGTTATTTCGCCCTCAGCTTAGTAAGGGTCTGAGCCATTTTATCCCCTTACAATAGCAATTCCTGTCCTCTCAAAATAAAGTAGCCTACCGTGCGTTGAGATATTTACAGAGTGTCTATGCTTGCGAGTGCCCCCAGCTCTCGGGTCGATTTTTTCAATCAAGTTTTATGTCTTTTGCAGTTCTGGGGGAGGGGTAGGTTGGCTGGTTAAAGTCGATGTGAGGACGCTTTGTGAAATTTGAGCCCGTTTTAAAAATCGTACTGTTTGGACGAACGCAAACAAAGAGTCATCACCCCAGGTCCTCGGAAATCTGAGCAGTGTTGTGTGTAGAGTAACATATTGGTTTGTTTTTATTCGACACCAACTTGAAATGTCAGCAAAAGGCAAGTAGCCAATATCAGGGTAGGACATATTTTGTCTTCAGCACAGACAACTGAATGAATGGTAAGGCTCCTCCATGCATTTTGCTGTTTTTTTTAAAAAAAAAGATACCAACATGTTGGCGACATAATTTATTCTGATATATCAGACTACCTCAATGCACAAGATCCAGATTTCTCTGTAATGCCGGGCTGATCACACCCCACTGCATTAACCTAAGCTATTGAATAAGCCATTATTGTCCTTTCTTAAGATTGCACGAATGCAGTCTATGTCATATAGAGAGGGGTTGAAATAAAAATGGAGTGATACAGAGGAATTGAATGAATGGATGGATGCTCTATGCGGCGCGCCCTCGAACTTTCTGCGTGAGCGCGCGCTGTCAGTCAGCTGAGACTGGCTTTCCACGCGAGCAGATCTGAAGGAAAGGCAAAATCGACCTCGAAGTCAAACTCCTATCCCCGGTTTGCAACAGCCGCCGCCGAGTTTACTGTAAAAAGCTATAATTACAATAGGCTACATCACAGCAGTCTGCCACATTCATTTCCAACAATGTAACCCATTTGGACTTGGTCTGTTTTTTTACAGCAGCATTGAAAAGGCCCTGTTTTTTTATTCAATGATGCTGGCATGTTTTCTGCGTCTGTGAAAGAGGTCACATTGGTGAGAAATAAAACATACAAATACCATAAACAGTGCACATAGCCTAAACCACTGGTGCACACAGTAGGCTACCTAATTACTGTTTTGAGGTGACATTTCCCGGCTCTAGGGGGATGGTGAGACACTACTCCACAGCTTGTAGCCTACTGTGTGTCTGTGCATCTTCAGCTTGTAACTCTTACAGTGAATGCCTCAGTGAAATACAAGAAGTAAACATACAAATGTACTTCATACATTGTACTGCTTCCCCTGAATAGTATGTCACATAAACCTAGAGAGTGAGAGAGAGTAGTTGAATTTATTGAGTGTTTGGCCTTGACACTAATGTTATGTTTTGAGCTGAATAGAATAATCATAATGCTCTGGAACATACATTATTTTAATAAATTCTATCTTTTTTTAATACTGGCTATTGAGCTGATAATGGTCACAAATATGCCTTGCAAAAATCACTCCAGTCAGATGTTTTCATGACTCTTACCTACTTAAGGACCCAAAAGCCAGGCATGTATGCATTTGATACAATGCAGGAAGTGGTAGACATAGTGGTGTCCATAGACCACAAGGCAAGGCACAAATCTCTGAAGGGCAGTCACACCACAGGCTAAAGTTCATGTAAAGTTCAGTAAACCTGTACAAAATACAAAATCTGTGTTGAAGGCCAAACTATTGATACATTTTGATGGGGTTCTGCCCACCATAGGCAGTGATATAGAAATTTAAATGTAAAGAAGTTTAGGTTATGTATGTATGCATGAGCATGTACTAGTGCCTAGCTTAAACAGTGGAAATCAATACACTTGTAATCAGGAAGCTGCTGTTTGTGCTTGGATAGAAAGTGTGTGTGTACTGTGTCGGTGTACTGTGTGTAGTGTCTGTGTGTGTGCATTAGGATGGTGCTGCAGCTGTTGCCTTTCATAGTCAGAGATGGCATCCAAAACATCACATGGTTCCTGAAACGGGAGCCAAACGCACGCGCGCCCCCCCCCACACACACACAGAATGCACAGAATGCACCATCACATAAGGCCAAGCTGGTCTACCTAAGAAGTCGAAAGCCTTGAAAAGCGCCATGTTTGAGTGAAAGAGGCAGGACACTATGCTCTGGGTTTCTGTCTTGGTTAGAACAATCTTATCAGTGGTTTAAGTGGATAGAACTGAAATCTATTGGGTTTCAGGAGTCTTCTGCATTCCTGTGCCCCCCTAAAGTCGATATATGACCATCAAAGTGGCAGTAGCTATGCGTTCACATGTGTGCATGAATACCTACATGTATGCAAATACACACATACATAAAAACGTAATTTCGATCTCTTTGTATGTCTGGAACATGTGAAGAAATTGACAATAAAGCTGACTTTGACTTTGATACGTACGTGTACATGAACATACACACGCACATAGATACCTACATGCATATGAAGGCATCATCCACATACACATTAAATATTCCTCTAAACCGCAAGAATATGACTAAGAGAGATTAAAGGGAGAGATTAAAAATCACACCAGTAGAGTTGATGTCAGAAACACAGCATTAACACCATTTCTCCCCTATAGGGCTGGGACAACGCGTCGACGTAATCGATGACGTCGACGCAAAAAATACGTCGACGCAAAATATGAGCGTCGATTCGTCAAGCATACCGTGTGCTGCTAAATATTTTAAATTTTACACCTTGTGTTTTCCATACGTTGACTAATCTGTGGCTGGGCACCACGAAATCAAAACCACACATTGATGTTCTATGTTGTAGGTCTGCTATTTAAATTAAAGATAACATAACATAATTTCATTGAGCTGCACTTTTTACTCACACAGCCTTTCCTCGCCCCGCCCGCTGTCTCTCGTAACGAGCCCGCTGCTCCTTCTCTGCATGTGCATTTAACAAAATATTCACGATTGTTGAAGGGTTGTTGTTGCCACATAGAAGCACTGCATAGAACACAGTGGGCTAAATTGCTATTAAATCCGCTTAGCATCGTGACAATGCTGCGCAAATTTGTTCAAAACCGCTGCATTAAAGTTAAAGCTCTGCTAAGGTCTTATCACAACATAGTACATTGAGGAGACGAAACGAAGTTAAGTTACAGTATGCAATCAAGCAGTAGCCCTATCTCAAAGCTAACGTTAGAATACTGTTTGGATGTCAAGTTTAGCATGCTTACTTGCAGCTGCTTGTATTACTCGTGTAGGGCTCATTTTATTGACTCTGTTTGCAAAATCCCGATGGAAATGGAAAAGTGTTTTCCAAGACTCAAAAGTGCTTGTCCAAAGGAGAAGTACGAACTGTTATTTGAACTAACTACGTTATGAATTGCATAGACACATCAGCAGCCTTTTAACTGTGTTAATGTTAATTGCAAGGATTCCCACACGAACGTCTTAAAATGACATGATTTTAATAGACATAGCCTACTGAACTTTATTGAATGCTACCTCTGACTAAGAATGCATTACTTTGCACTTGTAGTTACTTGCACTTCAGTCTTTTATTTTGGAATCTTAAGAGCAATAAACATATATTGCAATGTTAAAGAAGTCATGTTTTTTCATTCAGATATGTAAATAAACATGTATAAGTTGCTATTAGTGAATTAATGGGGAGATAATCGATAATCGAATCGAATCGAATCGGACTGAAAAAATGAATCGTTAGATTAATCGATGCATCGAAAAAATAATCGCTAGATTAATCGTTTAAAAAATAATCGTTTATCCCAGCCCTACTCCCCTAACAAAGCCACCTCACCCAAGAGGTTGTAAAGTCAAAGATGTCTGAGACAGCGAGGAACGACAAGAAAGCTAACAGGATGAGGCAGAGGAGAAAGTGATGTGAGAAGAGTGACATGGGGAGAGAGGGAAAAAAGTGGAGAAGTGAGAAAGAAAAACCTTGAGGGAGTGTATCAGGAAAAACACCAGAGACTGGAAGGGTGTAAAAGTTTCTGAATTTTGAAGAGAAGAGAGAGAATGAATAATGAAGAGAGGCTAAGAGAAAGAAAGAGAGTGGGAACAGTAAGTGGGGAGGGGAGAGAAAAACAGTGAGGGATAAAAGGTGATAAATGAGAGAAAAAAGAGAGAGAGAAAGACAGTCAGAGAAAAAATGAGAGGGATAGAGATCGAGAAAAGAGGGAGCGAATGAGTGAGTTAGAGAGAGAGCGTGCGAGAGAGAGAGAAGGCTCCCTGTGAGGCTTTGTGTCCGTCTGAAGTGTCCGTATCTCCCAGCTGTGTGCTGACTGCAGACAGAGCGCCTTTGTTCCTCTGGCCTCTGTGGGTCCGGCTCTCAAGAAAGGCCTTCTGTGCAGTCCTCACTGCCCTTGCTCACTCCCGGGCTGCCTGTCTGAGCGTCTCTGCCCCAACAAGCCCTCACCGCTGTGTGTCACCACTGCTGCTGAAAACTTTTTTTTGAACACTGTGCCATTAACACACTCTACCACTAACTTGGAGTAGTGAACACTGTACAATTAACTCTATCATGCTTTTAACACTGTGCCATCAACATTCTACTCTATTATCTCTGTGCAGTTAACATTGTGCTATCAACACTCTACCATTAAGTCATTGTTGGTAGTGACTCTGAGTTTTTCCTCTGATACTCTGCACATTTGACACTTTCCTGTGACTGTATACCTTCATCACTCTGCTGTTAACTCTGTGCTTATAGCAGTATGCCATTAATTCTGGCAATCACATTTGTGCCTTTAATGCTGTGTCAGTAACTCTGTAATGTTGACCCCCTTCCAGCAACTTTGCTATTATCCCAGTGCTTTTAACACTGCCTATGACTCACTTTGTGCTTTTAACTTTGAACCATTAACATCCTGGCACTGAAGTGCATGCAGTCCCCTCAAACGTTGTGCTATTCGCTGTGCTATAATGTGAGGTCGTTGAGTTAATTGTGCCTTTTTTTGTCTACGAAGTCGCCTCTTCTTTATGCACTCATGTTAGGTAATGTTTGCTGGGAGTGTGTGTATGTGCATGTGGATGGTGTCTTTTGTGCTGTCTGTGTTTACCATCACCAGCATTGATATGCATCAGAGTGAGATGGACAATTGGGTTTTTTGTAATTGTGGTACTGCCGGCTAGTTTTTTGCATTGTAACATGCAGCAGTTGTTTGCACAGGCTGACATTGTGCAGATTATTGGTACTTGATATTATGCAGGGTTTTCGATGGAGACATCACAAGCTATTCTTATTTCCATATAAATGAACATATTGTATTTGTTTTACTTTGCAAGAGAGGAGGGAGGGATACAGTATGTGAATAAGAGAGAGAGAGAGCAAGAGAAGAAGGAGCGAGAGAGAGAGAGAGAGAGTAAAGAGTGAGAGAGAGAGAGAGAGTAAAGAGTGAGAGAGAGAGAGAGTAAAGAGTGAGAGAGAGAGAGAGAGTAAAGAGTGAGCGATTGTCTATCTTGATATCTTTTGTTTCCATTTTTCATCTTAAACTAACCTGTGATGTGCTTAGGGCATTGCATTGTTGTGCTGTGTGTGTGTGTGTGTGTGTGTGTGTGTGTGTGTGTGTGTGTGTGTGTGTGTGTGTGTGTGTGTGTGTGTGTGTGTGTGTGTGTGTGTGTGTGTGTGTGTGTGTGTGTGTGTGTGTGTGTGTGTGTGTGTGTGTGTGTGTGTGTGTGTGTGTGTGTGTGTGTACTGCAGGACATTTTGGAAACGGACACCTCTTTCATGGCTGGCCTCATTTTCCTCTTTGTGCTTGCATCTCGTCTCTTTCTCACTCTTTCTTGCACGTGTGTGTGTGGTGTGTGTGTGTTTGGCTTGTAGTTTGATACAGCTGGAGTACAATGCCTTGAGAAAGCCCTTCAGCGCGGTCTGGATACTGTGTCCCACCACGACAGGCTTCCCTTAGCCTGGTGTACTATTACAGTATAATAGAGAGGGAGAGAGACAGAGAGATCTAGAGAGAGTGTGTTTGTGTGTGAGCAATCGTGAGTGTGTATCTTGTTTTTGTATGTTTTATCCCTGTTGGTGTGTCTGTGTATTTGTGTGTGTTTGCCATTTGCATCACTGCTATTGTATGTGTGTGTGTCTGTGCTGCAGATCTAACCTGTGTGTACGCATTTGTGTTCATGATTTGATGTATGCATCAAAGTTGACAAGTCAATGGCATGTTATGGTCGTTACATTGCTCAAATCCCCCCCCCCCCCCCCCCCACCGCTGTGTGTGTGTGTGTGTGTGTGTGTGTGTGTGTGTGTGTGTGTGTGTGTGTGTGATAAGGGACAGTGCCCCTGCTCTCAGAGCCTCTGATTCATCATCGCCATTCTCTTATGCAACCGTGTCCATTCGGGCATCTCCTTTTTCTGCAGTCTGTCTTTGTGCTGCACGTGTGTGTGTGTGTGTGTGTGTGTGTGCGCGCATGTGTGATGGGGAGCGTAGATACAGAGATAGTGCAGGAGAGAGAGAGGGAGAGTGTGTTTATGTGTGTGCAGTGAATTTTGCCATCCCTTTGTGATCTGATGCATGGTGATTCTTTTAAAAATTGCAGCACCATTAGAACTCGGACCTTTTGGTCACCCATCTTCCCGATGCTGTCATAGCCAATATGATCATGAGCACAACACAAGCTATACATTCATAACACATTTAAACAGCTTTCTTTTAACTCAGTAGTATAAGAATATGACAATTGGAGTCTCAGCCTGTCTTAATAGGTTTGAAAATGCTTAATCAGGAACAAGCAAAGCAAATTCCTCTTTTTGGAAAACATACTCCATGTCAAAGCAGCAACAAGGCCATTGCCAATTTTGCCATTAATTCTCACAGTCTTCAGAGGTGATATATGTGGTTGACCCCCACATCTGCAAATCAACCTTATCGTATACATGATCTCTGAAATCTGGAGTTTTCATGCTTTTATCACAAAAGTGCACATTTTTCCCTGATATGAGAGCTTACGCAGTTCTGTACTTCAAAGCCCCATCCTCTTGTTGGAAAAACAGACCCTCTGAGTAACCCCTGGCTCAGATGGAGAGCGCATGCATCTCTGGCCTATGTAGGCTATTTAGGTCACACAGAATGATGGATGACAGAGCAGGCAGAGATAGATATGAAGGATCCTAAGGAAGGAAGTCAATACCATCACATGTTAATAAAACAGTAGCCTCAAATATAGCCCCACATGCTTCTCACCCCTCAAGTATAATAACTAAATTAGCACTAAACTAATGTCATTAACTCTGCACAACATACTAATGAATTATTGATGACTATTAACTATTAACTACTATGACTATTAAGTGCATAGTAAAGATACCTAAGGTAGTGTAGGCTATGGCTGAATGAGCAGATGAGTAAATTTGAGGGTGAAGTTGAGGCTGGGGGAGATGCAGGGTCAAGGGTCTCCCTTAAACTGGAGATGCTTCCTGTGGAACTGTTTCTCTCCCTCTTAGTTAGGGAAAGTTAGGCTTTTTTTCCGCCAATCTGCAAAAACATTTCTTACCAATAGCTTTTTTTACTATGTGTTCCTATAGGTGTCTAGTAACACCTCCCAATTTATCCACGGCCAAATCCTCGGGGAAACACCTGGAGAGCCCATCAAGTTTGGGGTGCCCAGAGAGACTGGGCGAAAATAATGAAAACATTTTGTTGACCAATATTAGCTTTTGAGATGTCTAACTAGGGTTTTTAGGGGTGCTGAATCTATCCCAGCCATTAGTTTTGAGTAAAAATTACTCCAAGTCCATAAAAAATCCATAACAAGTGGTTTTATTGAACAATTACAAAACAAAACTTTCTTAATCAGTTTAAAATTTAACAAACCTCATCCCTCAACTCCCCTGCACTTCCTCACTCCTGTTATCTTCTGGCTGGTTGATGTTCTGGCAAGAGTTACCATGACCGTAACAAGCAGAAATACACTTGACTCCTTGCTTTTTACAGCAGCACCTGAGAGTGTCACAGACACCTGCACAGTTGCAGCTGACAAACTTCAGAAGGTAGTCTGGTGCAATGGGATCTGGTGTGACTGGTGCATAATCATGTTCTCCTTGTTTCTATCCACACTCAAAGACATCTAGTGATGGATTTTGTAGCAGTAGCCAATCTCTGGTCTGGAGATATGCCCGCAGAGAGTGCTATTCTGCACCTCCTGTAGTTGGAGGTAGTTTCTAAGGCTTGACACTAGTTATGTTGTCCTCATGAGTTTTACATGTTGCTCACTGTCCACCCTCAACGTTGGACACTCTTTTCTCTCTCTATCTATCTATCTCTCTCTCTCTCTCTCACACACACATTTATGCACATTGACTCTCTCACAAACACATTCACAAGCCTTAGAAACTACCTCCGACTACAGGAGGTGCAGCATTAATTAATGAAATAATTAATGAAATTAATTATGTTTCCCATGTCATTTGGTAAAATAAATGCTCAAAAACTCGAAGAAAATCTATCTTGGATTATCGCAGATAAGTGTCTTGTATCATCACATTTCTCAACTCATGAAGGATTTATTGTGCAGCGCATATTTTACATTTAGCAGTCGCTGTAACCCAAGCTAGCTTGCGGCGCTGTCACGGTATAGCCTGCTTGTTAACACCATTGAAGTGCCATGGGAACGAAACGACCTACAACCTCTGCATGACCTTTGCCTCATGCCATTCTGTGCAACAGGATAGAATTATGCCACGAGAGGCGAGGATGAATCAGTATTTCGGTATAACTCATATTGATGTAGCAAGACCGTACGTTAGCGTGAGTGTGCTGCTAGCAGGTGGCCTCTGGTGATGATTGGCCACTAGTTGAGTAAGAGCAGGTGTGGGCCAGTGGTGTGGGCTGAGACATTATGAGAAATTAACAGTTAGCAGCAGGCTAGTAGGTGCTATTGAATGTAGCGATAATTGGCAGTGTGGGACCAGGCGTGATTGGGAAAGTGGTGTTGTTGTCAGGAGGAGCAGTTAGCATGCTAGCTGGTGGACTAGGGCTGCTTTTCAATTACAGGGCCATGGCAGAGGAGGAAGTGGAGGATTAGCACTTTATGAAAGAGAGAGAGAGAGAGAGCAGTGTGGGGGAGATAGCTAGAGAGAGGTGTGAAGGACAAAGAGAAAGGGAAGAAGGGAGAGATCGAGAGAGAGATGGAGAGAGTAGAGCAGAGAAACCTGTCGTGCTGAAGACGCTCTGCATCTCAATTGCATCTGACCCCAATTCTACTGCTCAGGAGATTCAAAGCATACACATAGACTCACCTGCACACACGCACACTTTCTTATACACACACACACACTCACACACACGCACACTTGCACACAGTAATGCCAGAAGGAATCATGGGGGAGTTTTAGACATGAGGGACAGGCATTTAATTAAGACTGTAGGATTGTGTGTGTGTGTGTGTGTGTGTGTGTGTAGTTGACAGAAACAGATAGACTCTGTGTGTGTGTGTGTGTGTGTGTGTGTCAGATCCGTTGATTTGCATGGGAGCTGTTTTGCATCTAGTTGGTCGGGTTACAGGCGAAGGAGGAGGATGGAAAGAGGGGGGGTATTTAGGGAGAGAGAGAGAGTGTGTGTGTGTGTGTGTGTTGGTGCACTGTATCTGCATCTGTAAAGATATAGAGAGATCCCGTGGAGTTTCAAAAGATGAAATCACTGTGGTTAGATTCTAGACAGCAGCTGTCATGAAGAGGACTGTGTGTGTTGGTGTGTGTGTGTGTGTGTGTGTGTGTGTGTGTTTGTGTTTGTGTGTTTGCGACAGCCGTAAGAAGGGCAACTCAAACTGTACTGACAGCGGAAGCTGGTAGGATTTATTGATGATCTGCCATCACTGAGGAATAGGAGGAGAAAGCGAGGGATGAGGAGAGGGAGGAGGGGAGAGAAAGAGTGAAGGAAATGAAAAGACACAGAGTGGTGGAGAAGGGCGGAGACAAATAGAGGTCGGGAGAGAACATGGTGTACGGGGGACGGAGGGTTTGATCTCAATTTCATTTCTCCCAGTTTTATGACACAGCAAGAGCAAAGACCGGGTTTAACATAGAGTGAAGGAGAGACAGAGAAAAACACTAGGAGGATACAATTCAATGAGAGAGAGAGAGAGAGAGAGAGAGAGAGAGAGAGAGAGAGAGAGAGAGAGAGAGAGAGAGAGAGAGAGAGAGAGAGAGAGAGAGAGAGAGAGAGAGAGAGAGAGAGAGAGAGAGAGAGAGAGAGAGAGAGAGAGAGAGAGAGAGAGAGAGAGAGAGAGGTTGGAGGAAAGATGGAGTGCATGAGAGAGAGAGAGAGGTTGGAGGAAAGATGGAGTGCATGAGAGAGAGAGAGAGGTTGGAGGAAAGATGGAGCGCTTGAGAGAGGAGAGGTTGGAGGAAAGATGGAGCGCTTGAGAGAGAGGAGAGGTTGGAGGAAAGATGGAGCATAAGCAGAGAAAGAGAGGTTGAAATATAGAATGGAGTAGTGAACTAGAAAGAGAGAGGTTGAAATATAGAATGGAGTAGTGAACTAGAAAGAGAGAGGTTGAAATATAGAATGGAGTAGTGAACTAGAAAGAGAGAGGTTGAAATATAGAATGGAGTAGTGAACTAGAAAGAGAGAGGTTGAAATATAGTGTAGTGAACTAGAAAGAGAGAGGGGGGGTTGGGGGTGGAGAGGAACCAAATGATGGAGAACACCTCTAAAAGAGAACAGTTGGGCTAAGAATAAGAAATAAAGTCATCGAGACCCATATTAGGACCCAGACTGTAAAAAAAAAATGAAAAAGAGGAGGATAGAGAGAGGGAGGTAAAGAGGGATTGAGTCAGCGAGGTAAACGAGTGCAGTGGATGGCCTCCTCAGCTCATTCTCTAAGCTGGCAGGAGCGCCCACGCTTACCCGAGCCGCGCAACAACGACAAACAACAACGCGAGCGCTGGAGGAATGTGAGGGAGGAGAGGAGAGGAGACGGATGCTACGCTAACGAGCTATTCCGGGAGGTTCTGGGGGCGGTCGGGCAAGGGCCGCTGCCGTGACGACAAGGAGACATCTCTTCGTTGGTGATTGGAGATGATTGGAAAGATGTGATTAGACTGAATGAGGTGTGAATGTGCGGGAAACAGAAGATAGAATTTCAGATTTTCTAGAATATTCTAATCTAGAACATCATTAGAACACAGGGGTGTGTGTGTGTGTGTGTGTGTGTGTGTGTGTGTGTGTGTGTGTGTGTGACATTTGAGTTGTCACCCTGAAAAGTGTGATTGTTAAACTCTGTGTCAGTTTCCAACATGAAATATGGATGTCTTCTCTGCATCACATATAAAACATACACTCACACACACACACTCACACACACACACACACACACACACACACACACACACACACACACACACACTAAGAAGGTGAGCAGCAGATGGGATATGCTTCACCTGCCTGATTTATTCTCCCTACAGCTCATAGAGAGAAGGAAGGAAGGAAAAGAATATGAGAGAAAGAGGGAAAGAAGGACAGAAAGATAGAGGATAGAGAAAGACAGGATCCTGCTAGAAGAGGAAGGGATTCTGGTTTATTGGGAGAGTGAGAAGAGGTGCGGGGAGAAGAAATAGAGGGAATGTACCTATGAAGGTGTACAGGGAGGGAGATGGGGAGGGAGGGAGGGAGAAATAATGAATACAATTTCAGAAGAGTAGGTGTGTGTGAGGGAGTCAAAGGGAGTGTCAATTTGTATTTGCTGTGGAACATTCTTTTTTATCTTGACCTTTTACTCAGTGTGTGTGTGTGTGTGTGTGTGTGTGTGTGTGTGTGTGTGTGTGTGTGTGTGTGTGTGAGAGATGCTGAAGGTTTACAAGTACAGTAAGTGACTCAATCTTGGCTAACTAGTAAAGATTGCAATAGTTGTGGAGTGAGGTTGATATGGGGTGATCTGGAGACAATGGCTGTGTGTGTGTGTGTGTGTGTGTGTCTGTGTGTGCGGATGCGATGATTAATATGATGTCTCCCCTCCTGCTGTTTTGGCCGTGTGCCAAGTTCAGAGGTCACCGCGGAGACCCCCATGGGCGCCACGGTTACGTAAATGTTGGTGGTTGCTAAGGGCGAGGACCAATCACACTCCTTGTCCCTGTGAAGGGGAGATACGTCCTGACAGGCTGTTGCCATTTCAGACACGCACACACACATACGTCACCACTTAGAGACACACAGACACACACACACACATACAGACACACACACACGTCACCATTTACACGCAGACAGATACACACGCATCACAGGTCACCACTTTCCTGTTCTCCACACATGCGTGCACACACACACACACATACACACACACACACACACACACACAGACACACAATTACACACCCCTCACACGTATGCCCCCACCCCCGCCTTCTCAGCTTTCTCTGGGGTTTGTGGCTTATTGGGACGATCGGTGACCCTACACCCAAACGACTCCGTGCACAGTATTCATTTTGGCCACTGTTTGAAATAAAATAGAGAGTAAGCAGGGCAAGAAGAGGGTGTCTTCTTTCTTTTTCTGTCTTTCGCTCTTGTGTTTTTATGTCCTTCTCTTTTTCTTTCTTTCTTTCTATCTATCTTTTTGTCCTTTACTTCTTTCACGGTCAGTCTGTCTGTCTATACATGCAGTGTAGACCACAGAGCTCGTCTGTTCTTCCGTTCCTCTTTGAGCCAGAGTCATGTTGATCTATACAAGTACACTCTGCTTGCAGTTCCTGCTTAGCATCCTTCTTTGTCTCTCTCTATGTGTGTGTGTGTGTGTCTGTGTCTGTGTTTCCTATGTCACATGATGCCCACAATCCACCCTTTGACCTCCTCCCCTACAGAGCATGCCATTACATGGGAGAATGGCTCGTTTGTCTGCTGAAAGTGTGTGTGTGTGTGTGTGTGTGTGTGCGTCTTCCCAGCACTCCTTCCTTCCTTTGCCTGCTCGGAGTGGTACGACTCAGTTTACTGATTGGCCTCTCTAAGGAAGTAGTGTGTGTGTGTGTGTGTGTGTGTGTGTGTGAGTGAGAGTGAGAGAGAGAGAGCGCGAGCCAGTGCCCTTCTCAGTGGTTGGTAGCTATGGCTGTCGAAGCAAGCTGGCATAAGCGTTGATGCCCAAGTGGTCCATTGGCACCACTGTCCCAACGGCTTCAGTATCTGCCAGCCTCCATGTGCCCAGAATCATGCAGAACCAAATAGACTGGCAGGCCCTGGTTGAGTACAGTGGCAGTTGTACCCAGCTGTGTGTGGGTCTGTGTCTGTGTGTGTGTGTGTATGAATGTGTGGGTTTGTGTGCTCATGTGTGCATGCATATGTGTGTGTGTGTGTGTGTGTGTATGAATGTGTGTGTGTGTGTTTGCATTGTGTTACAAGTTAAAAGTCAATGCACCATCTGAAATCTCCTTGGTGGGATTTGGATCACCCTGTTGGTCTTGAGCTGCTGCTGAGTTGTATATTAGTATCATCTGTAGGTGGGGGTGTTTCCATCTCCTAACCCACCTCGTCCTATTGCCTCATCACATGGGAGGGGGTGGGGGCTCCTGAAGACTATTTATATCTTGACATCTTTGTTACACGGTAATTATCTAATGGATGAGTACAAGGGCGCTGCAGGCATTTCAAACCTGGGTGGGACAAAGTAGTGGGGGGTCAGGGGATCCCCCCCCCAGAATTTTTTTTTTTTAGCTGAGTAGATTTTTCAATTATTCTAGTGCATTCTAACCTTTTTTCTTTCACATTGTGTCTTGACAGCACAAGCGAACCTAGCTGAGCTGAGCATGCTTTCCAGAAATTGACAGAAATTGCACTGCATTTGGGTTAAACCACAGTTTGAACTCGATGGGCCAATCCCAATGTGAGCCCTGAGGACTAAAGACTCACAGACTTAATTGATCTCAGGTGCTAAGTGAGTGAGTGTGTGATACCACATGGGCTTAGATAGGTATAAATGGGATTGGGTCAGCACTTAAACGTCACAACGCTTTAAACTGTGAGTAATTCCCTTTGGTGAAGTCTGCACCAATGCAGACTCACAGGAAGGGCTTGTACTCAAACCCTCACACACTTTGAAATTCGCATTGGGGCAGCCCTAAGCCCTTATGAATTTTGCGAGAATGCGCACCAAAGTCCGTGAGTCTGTGAGTCCGGACTTTGGGATTGGCCCGATATAGCCTAGGCCTACTGTTAACATCAAACAACCACTAGGCTGTTTTTAGCCTACTACATTTGGGTGGTCTGGTAGAAATTTTGGGTGGGTAACATAGCAAAGCGAAAAATAAATATACTTTAAAATAATAAACATACTTTAAATAAATAAAAAATAAATATACTTAAAAAAAAATACTACCTAGTTTGAGTTGCTGCAGCCAACAGCCAGGGATAGCCAGTATTTCTGATACATGTATTTAGAAATCGTATTTTTTGTAGTGTGTATTTTTGTAGTTGTAGTGACGTGTTTCCCCTTGGGGATCAATAAAGTATCTATCTATCTATCTATCTATCTATCTATCTATCTATCTATCAATACAAAACAATGAATGCAGCCTCTGACTGGTGCTGACTTGTAATTTGCCCATAGTTGTTGCGAACATTGAGATTCGGGAAGATGATTCAGTGCAGGATGAGTAATGTGCATGTTGCTCACACACACACCAACCTCAAGTTTCTTGAAAACTTTTATCATCAGTTTCTTGAGAACTTTAATCTTCCAATTGGAATACATGGAACCGGTTATGTGGTTGCCTTTATCAAGTTGCCCCATGTATTGCTTAAAGCAAAACGCTAAAAACGGTATATGTAAATATTCGAATTTGGCTCAAAAATATATTTTTGACACTTTCACTATATATTTTGTCTGTATGGGAATTATTAATTAAATGATTCCCATACAGAGAATATATATATTGAAAGTGTCAAAAATATTTTTTGAGCCAATTTCGAATATTTATGTATATTTCAAAAATATATTGTGAAAAATATATTTTTGTTGTGTATGGGCCTGTATGGGCATACAGAACAAAAATATAAAGAAATGGGCATACAGAAAAGACAAATATTGAAATATATTTCAAGTGTCAAAAATATATTTTGGGGCCAATTTCAAAAATGTACATATATTTCAAAATATATTGTGAAAATATATTTCAAGTATATTTATTTTGTGTAAGGGTTTCCTTAGACTTTTTGTGTATCTTATCATCGATAACTTTAATCATCCAGTCGGAACACATAGAACCGGTTATGTGCCTGTCCTGCAACATTGCTCAATCTGTGCATGCCTTGCCATGTAAAAGACACTTTGTAGCCTACCGCTTGACAAGTTCAGTTGTGACTTTGAGTGCATCTCTGATACAGTATTTAGGCTATGAGATGTAATAGGCAAGTCAGCAAATTGATCGGTTGACTATTTGCAGGTAATAGCATGTCTTGTAGAGAAAAGCTGTTGCTCTCAAACACTTAATAAACAGAGTCAAGTATATATATAGTATATAAGTATAAGTATATATACTCTTTTGATCCCGTAAGGGAAATTTGGTCTCTGCATTTATCCCAATCCGTGAATTAGTGAAACACACTCAGCACATAGTGAACACACAGTGAGGTGAAGTACACTAATCCCGGCGCAGTGAGCTGCCTGCAACAACAGTGGCGCTCGGAGAGCAGTGAGGGGTTAGGTGCCTTGCTCAAGGGCACTTCAGCCGTGCCTACTGGTCGGGGTTCAAACTGGCAACCCTCCGGTAACAAGTCCGAAGTGCTAACCAGTAGGCCACGGCTGCCCCTATAAGTCAGTGTACTGATGAAGGAATAGATTAAATTGAAATATATAAAAGGTTTGCAAAGTGATATCATGCTCCTTTTAAAGAGCATTTTTAAATGTAGGTATGTAGGCTACCAGCTAGCTACCATTACACTCAACACCAACTTATCTATCCAAGCTGGGTTTGAGACTGCACACTGCAAAAAAACAGGAAGAAGAAAAAAACTTTGACTTCTTGACTTCTTGGGTGGGCAAGACATAATGCTTGGGTGGGCTTAGCCCCCCCTGGCCCCTGCCTAGAGCCGGCCCTAGGCTACTCACTACTAACTGAACTGAAGTAGTACAAACTGAAGTAGGCCTACCCACTCGTTTTACCCCCTAATAGATGGATGTCACTTCTTTAATGGCCAGTTATACCTACATAATCCCATATGCCATTTATCTTGTCCCCCACCCGATCTAGGTGAGCTGGGTGCTATCCAGGCATGATGGCCAGTTAAGCAAAACATGACATTCAGATTAGTAACCCTAGCATTTCTTTGTTGACTAGGCTGTAAATCAGTAAACAAATAGGCATGGACTACTTCTGTTATTATAGCAAGGTATTAAGACAGTTGCTAAGATGGCTAAATTAGATCAGACTTGGCACATACAGTATAGCCAAGGCTGAATCGGCCAGGTTAATCGAGAAGAATAGGGCACCATTATCTTTACATTTAGCCTAACGTTACCATGGCATTGTGCTGCCCCATCCACATTTTCCTTCAACATGTTTAATTATGCTACATGAAATAACTTAAGTTACCCTACCATGAATTTGAGTTTGGTTCTTGGTTTTTCTGTTATTTGGACCCTAACATTTTTCTTGTAGTCCAAATCCAAAGAGTAAGACAAAGCAAGTGTTCAAAATAAAACTTCACCTTTATTTACAACCAAGATTGTCTTTGAACGCTTCTGTTACTGATGCTTTTAACTGCCATTTGGATTAACACCTGCTTTTACAAGGAGGAAATATATCACCGCAAAATAGACGTGCGCTTTCATGGGCAGTTTTCGTATATACAGGGGAATACCTAATTAGGCGCATTTTACGCTTCTCCTCCCATCTTTTTACACAAAACTCCTACTTTCCCTACCCACTAGGGTACGTCTAGATTTCTAGGCTATACTTTCCCCTAACCCTCCTATGAATGCATATGCATGACACAGAAAAAAATGCCATTCTCAGCTCCTGCAACAAGCAGTCTGCGGTTTTACCTAAGTG
>NW_027468859.1:4529620-4537120 GCF_046254945.1 Alosa pseudoharengus
AATCTGGCGCTAGTTAGCCGATGCTACCAACAGCTTTTTCAATGGTGGTGCTTCGGCATCGGGCTAGCCATGCAAATAAATCACTGTTTTACACCATTTACGAGGCTCAATGTATCTCCACACTTCATTGGTAGACTTCCGAGGGCCCTGACATTTAAAACGAGACATTGAGAACTTTGAAAAAGCACTGGTAGTTTACTTACAAGACGATTTATACAGACAGTATCTTCACGAAGTTTAGCGTTTGCAGCCATCTTGAATTTAGTCACGATAAGTCGAGCGACGAGTAAGAATGAACAGGTATGATAAGGGATCAGATTCCAAAAATAATTCAGTGGAAATGCTGCTAGCAACTGGAATCCATAGTAGCATCGGCTAACTAGCGCCAGATTTTGGAGTGCAGGGGACAAGCCGAGATGGGCTATGAGACATACGTTCACACTCGGTATCATGTTTCAACACACTTTAGGTCAATATCACACCGGAATTCTCCTTTAAGATGAGTTCATGTAGCAGTATTAAGTGGGAAGATGCATTTGACAGTATTTTGACTGCAGTCGCCAAATTGTATCCTCCTACTAAAGATAAAATAGGTTTGTTGATTTGATGATCATTGTGGATATCATTACTATGGAAATGGTTTATTGATCCATCTGATCCACAAATAGGTTATGGCTGTGATCCATCATAGTGAAAAGAAAAAGAGAGAGAGAGGAGGTATTTTGTTCAGATGTCAAAGAAACTTCAGATGAACCCTGAAACGCGGCCTCCTTATCTCTCCTTGTGTGTATCACTTTCTCTCTTTATTTATCTCTCACTATCTCTCTGACTCCTCCTTTATCTGTGCACTACATCTATTCCATCTTCTCTCTCTCTTTCTTCCTCTATCTCTCTCTTTCTCTGTCTCTCTCTCTCTTTGCTGTAGGCAGATTGTTGTGTTATCCACAGAAGTCTGAACACTGACACTGAGTTTTCTCAACACACACACACACATACACACACATACACACACACACACACACACACACAGCCTCAATTTCCAAGTATTCATTATTTAGGACATAACTCGATTATTTATAACAGGTTTTATTACTCGATTATTTATGACTTCTGTTTTTCTGTGTATTCAGCAAACAGCGCACACACTCACTCTCTCTCTCTCTCACACACACACACACACACACACACACACCTTCATTGTATTAAGTGCAAGACAATATAAACAGATTGAACTGTGTGTGTGTGTGTGTATTTGAAAACTGCTATCTAACAAAAGCACAGTTGCTTCTGGAGGTTAGGACAATGTGCAGGGATGGATATGGGCAAGGACCAAAAGCGTGTGTGTGTGTGTGTGTGTGCCAGGACTCCTAGTGAGAAGCATGTTGGGTGTTGGAATGAGACAAGATCAAATGTGTAAGAGTTTTAAAGACATGTATGTGCTTGTCTCTGTGTGCATTGTGTGTGTGAGAGAGATTGTTTTAGAAGTGATAATTGGATAACATGAGTTGTGTGTGTGTGTGTGAGAGAGAGAGAGTGTGTTAATTGACTTCATGCATGATGTGATAGTTTCCTCATGCCAACCTGTGTGTTTGTGTGTGTGTGCGCACCCATGTGTTTGAAATGAGCAGTCCTTCATTTGATTGTTATAAACCTGACTACTGGAAAGTGGTCTCCATTTATTTTAGGGGCTCATCTGTTTAACTCTTCCTTACTCTCTCTCTCTCTCTCTCTCTCTCTCTCTCTCTCTCTCTCTCTCTCTCTTTCTTTCTCTCTTTCACACACACACACACACAAGCTTACACAGTACTGTTGAGTCACATACAGATGCACACATAAATTTACAGTAGCCTATATCCACAGTATTCATCACTTTCACACATGTGCACTTATATACTCTCACACACACACACACACACACACACACACACACACACACAAACGTGAATACATACATGTGCAATTCCACTGAGTAATGTGGAGTTCCATTTTGGGGTGAATATAAAAGTCATAAAGGAAATGGACTGCATCAGCTGTATTAGCCAGTGTGCAGTCGCCCCACTCGCTGACAAATGTTGTGACAGATATGATGTATATGCAGTATAGGTGAGGGCACTGGAGTGTGTTTGGGTATGGCACAGACAGTAGAAGATGGGCAACATTTGTGTTGTTATTAGGGTTGCCAACCGTTTCGTAAAATACGGAGTCGTCCCGTATTTGAAAGGAAAAAGATGTGTTCCATATTGAACTGATACGGAACGCATTTTGTTCCGTATTATTGAGAATCAACTCAGTGCAAATCCATGACAGATCAGTAGGCTTATAATACTGTGAGAATATCGTGAGAATGTGTGCTCATTTGACCAAATTGGGCACTCGTTTTACTAAATTATGAGTTATATACCCACCCCCTTCCATATTTTCATATCAGAAAGTTGGCAACCCTGGTTGTTATCATCTCTTCGCACACAACAGTCTTAAATAGCCAGCTTCTGTCAAACCCTGAGGTTGTCCGTATTCAAAAACCCCACTTAGTGTTCCGTAACTCAACTCAATGTTCTAGAATGCTACCCAAGGTTCCATAACTTTAGTGTTCTATAACCCCACTTACAGTAGTTTTCTGCAACTTCATGCACAGCTCTGTAACACATGGGGTTGAATCTTTAGGCTTAATGGGGGAAATGAACCAAGCTCGCCATCAAAGGAAAAAAATGTTAGGGATGACACTTTTGTGACACACACTGTGTGTGTGTGTATGTGTGTGTGTAGATAGATAGATAGATAGATAGATACTGTAGATACTTTATTGATCCTCAAGGGGAAATTCAAGTGTGTGTGTATGTGTGTGTGTATGTGTGTGTGTGTATGTGTGTGTGTGTGTGTGTGTGTGTGTGTGTGTGTGTGTGTGTGTGTGTGTGTGTGTGCTCCCATACCACTGTGCTTACAGTGCTGTACCCCCCCCCTCCCCATACCGCTCCTCCCCTCTGGCTTTTCAGATAGTGCCTCCTTCAGATCCTCCTCCATATTCTCTCAGCCCTATCTATCTCTTCCTCTCTCTCTATCTATCTCTTCCTCTGTCTATTTATCTCTTCCTCTCTCTCTCTATCTATCTCTTCCTCTGTCTATTTATCTCTTCCTCTCTCTATCTATCTCTTCCTCTCTCTCTCTATCTCTTCCTCTCTCTCTATGATCCCCTCTTTCTCTCAGCTGCTTCAGGCTTAAATAACCATGGTGCTGTTTGATGCAGATACTGTGTGTGTGTGTGAGAGAGAGAGAGAGAGAGAGAGAAGAATGAAGTTAAGAGAGATGTGTAGTGTGTGTGACAGAGAGAGAGCGAAGTTAAAAGAGAGGGAATATTCTCTTTCACAAGCCGTATAAATGATTTAGCAGTGACAGTGTTTTGTAGTGTGTTCTTCAGCGCTGCGCCGTGTTACTGTGATGTACCGAGTCTGATGTAGTATTGGCCAGATGTTTGTGCAACGTGGGGTGTTTTGATTTATGCCTTGCTACTCTGAGATGGATCTCCTCTATTCTTTTCTCCTGTGTGTGTGTGTGTGTGTGTGTGTGTGTGTGTGTGTGTGCGCATATTTCGGAGACCACAGGAGTCATATCCAGCAATACTAATCCAAACCAGCTGTTAGGCACCACCCTCCTATCCACATTCTAAGCCTGGATTGGTCACTCTCATGCCTACCTAGCCTCTGATTGGTCACTCTCATGCCTACCTAGCCTCTGATTGGTGGCCTTTGTGCCACGGTGAGTCGCTATTGGTGTGTTGTCGTTCTAGTTGAAACCTGAGTCGGAACCCCATGCTTATGTTCTCCTGGCTTGAGTTTGTTTGAGGAGATATTCTGGGTTCTATGTGTGTTTGTTCTCGCTGTTGTGTGTTACGCTTCCAGAGATCGAGTGTGTTCTTTTCCACGTTATGCTCACATGCCAAACTGTGTGTCTAGCCCTTCCCAATATCGCTTAGTTTTGTCTGTGTGTGTGTGTGTGTGTGTGTGTGTGTGTGTGTGTGTGTGTGTGTGTGTGTGTGTGTGTGTGTGTGTGTGTGTGTGTGTGTGTGTGTGTGTGTGTGTGTGTGTGTGAGAGAGAGAGAGAGAGAGAGAGAGAGAGAGAGAGAGAGAGAGAGAGAGAGAGAGAGAGAGAGAGAGAGAGAGAGAGAGAGAGAGAGAGAGAGAGAGAGAGAGAGAGAGAGAGAGAGAGAGAGAGAGAGAGAGTGTGTGAACATATTGATAAATCAATGTATGTTTGCTTATTAAATAGTGTGGTATAGGTGCATACGTGTGTATCATAGATGTGGTCGTAGTGGTATGTAAAATACCTGCAATCCTGGAGACACCTAGGGACTATGTGACTTTTAAATCAGTTAGTTTTGTCTGCTGTGTGTGTGTGTGTGTGTGTGTGTGTGTGTGTGTATGAATTTGTATGTGGGTGTGGTCGGTTGTGTGTGTGTGTCTGTTTGTGTGTGTGTGTGTATCTTTGTGAGTGGGTGTGTATGAATTTGTATGTGGGTGTGGGTGGGTGCATGTGTGCGGAGGTGAATGCACGAGTGTGTGTACTGTATGTGTGTGTGTATTTGCATGTGGGTGTATGTGTGTGAATATGTGTGTGTACATGTATATTTATGAGCATGATGCTGATGCGCGCGCACACACACACACACACACACACACACACACACACACACACACCACCACCACCACCACCACCACCACCACCACCACCATCATCACACACCACCTGCTTTCCACTCCATTGCATGTGCACACACACACACACACACACACACACACACACACACTCACACACACACCAACCTCGATCCCTCATTCTCTCACTCTTTCCCCATTCTTCTCTCCTGGGTGTAGTCTCCACCTCCCCCCCTCCCTCTCCCTTGCTCCCTCACTCTCTCCCTCCCTCCCTCCCTCCCTCTCTCTCTCCATCTTTCCTGCAGCAGTCATTGTTATGCTGAGCACAGTGGACTCAAGAGATATATAATTATTTGTTGATCTGAGGAGATACATTTTACACATCCCTCCTTTTCCCTTACATCTCTCTCTCTCTCACACACACACACACACACACACACACACACACACACACACACACACACAATTATGTGGTTGATGTATTTCACTGTTCCTGGCCATGGAGTTTAAACTTAAAGAGCATGACTGTGTCTCTCTCCCTTTACAAACTCTCTCTCTCTCTCTTCTCTTCTTCTCTCTCTCTCTCTCTCTCTCTCTCTCTCTTTATTCCTCTCTACTGCTGTTCTACTGCTCTCTACTCCATCCTCGCTGTCTGTCTCAGTCCCATTCAATACAATGATATTGTGTGTGTGTGTGTGTGTGTGTTTGTATGGTGAGCTCACCAAATTGAAAGTCGATGACCAGTATCCCAGCATGGATTTATCATGGAGATGAACAAAAGACATGAATATCTCACACATGTGTATGTGTGTGTGAGTGTCACTTATGTGATAGTTCATTCTTTGTGTGTGTGTGTGTGTGTGTGTGTGTGTGTGTGTGTGTGTGTGTGTGTGTGTGTGTGTGTGTGTGTGTGTGTGTGTGTGTGTCTGTGATCACTAAGCCCTGCATTGATCACGGCTGAAGTGAACTGATGACCGTCAGAGTGGAAGGATTTGGCGGGGGATTGGCAGTGGATATGTTTGGTGTGTGTGTGTGTATGTTGATCTCAGTGAGAGAGAGGGTTATTTTAACTTTATCCCTCCTGCTCTCTCTCCCTCTCTCTCTCACTCACTCTCTTGCACATGCTTTCTATCCCTTCCTTTACATTCCCCCTTTCCTTGACTCCTTCCTCCATCTCCCTATATCCCCCTCTTTCCCCATCTCCTCTCTTTCCATCCCTTCTGCTCTCTCTCTCTCTCTCTGCATCCCTCTCCCTGGCTCGATTTCTCTTCTGCAGGGAGTGCTTTCTCCTGTCTTATCCTTTACTTATAAATAGATGAGTCAAGTCGCTGCACAGCCCTCGTGTTTAGGAATCCATGTCTGCTCCTCTTCTTCTCTCTCACCCCCTCCTCTCCCTCTTTTTTCTCTCTCTCTCTCTCAATTCAATTCAATTCAATTCAATTCAATTCAAGGTTGCTTTATTAGCATGATTGTAATTACAGTGTTGCCAAAGCACAATTAAAACAGCATAATTAGAACATTGACAGCATTAAGGGAAACAGTAACATGTAACATGAAAAATTGTGTGTATACCCTCACTTTCTCTCTCTCTTTCACACACACACACACACACACACACACACACACACACACACACACACACACACACACACACACACACACACATGCACACACACGTAGGCATGTGGGCACACACACACACACACACACACACACACACACACACACAAACACACACGCACTCACACACACACTTCCCCCTTGTCTCTTCCCACCTCTCTTCTCTCGCTCTCTCTCTCTCTCTCTCTCAATGCTATCTCTCCTCTATACCTTTATACTATGTCTTCTCATTCTCTCCTCCCACCCTCTCCTCTCCAAGTCTGGAGGCGAAGGCAGGATGGAGAGAGAGAGAGAGAGAGAGAGAGAGAGAGAGAGAGAGAGAGAGAGAGAGAGAGAGATTGCATGATGAGAATGGTTCTTTATAGGGTTAGGGCTAGATGCCCCCAATCAACATCAGACAAAAAAAAAAAATCTGACGAATCCTAAATTTATGTTATCACTGTCCCTCAGCCTTGGATTGTTTTGATTTTGTTTTGTTGATGTATATACGTGATAATGTTGTTTTGTTTTTCAGTGTTGGTTATTAATAGTTTATAATTTCGTAGAGTAATTGCACTTATTTTTGTCTTTATTTCCTGGTTGTTGTAATTTTTCGACAGGGTATCATTTGAAGTATTGCCTCTTTCATTTGACTGTTATTGCTTTTGGATGGACGCCAGGAAGACCAGCAAGCACTTTGTGGAAGCCAGTGGGGATGATCATCCCAATAAAGAATAAATGATACAGAGACAGAGGGATAGAATGGAGTGATAGAAAGACAGGAGATAGAGAAATGGGAGGGGGGGATAGAGAGGGGGACAGATGAAGAGAAGGAGAGAGAGAGAGGTGAGCTCATGGTGTTTCACTGTTAGATTAGTCATGCAGTTCCCTCAGCCTGGACTTACATCATGCTACTTAACCTGCGGCTGTCACATCTGTCACCCAGCAAACACACACTCACATGACACACACAAGCCAGGCGCCTACAGGCACACACACACACACACACACGCACACACACACACACATACACACACAAACACACAGGGCACATGCACTCAAATAAGCATACAACTACAGGTAGATACACACACACACACCTACAGGCCAGAGATGTTAAATGTCAAACTCAGGATTTAATAGTGCCGAAAAGATCACCAGATATGACGACATATGACGAAGTCACTAAAACGTGTGGATAGGAATGGTGTGTGTATGTGTGTGTGCGTGTGTATATGTAACATATGCACAT